>NC_091952.1:167662047-167962047 GCF_031021105.1 Erythrolamprus reginae | reverse complement strand
CCCCAGCCAGCGAATGCTGGCTGGGGAATTCTGGGAGTTGAAGTCCAGATATCTTCAAGTTGTCAAGGTTGGGAAGCACTGCCATAGGCTATTTCAGGAACTGGGTTAAGCCGATTGTGTGGACTCGTCCAGGAGAAAGAAAGAAGCGGGAGTGACAAGGGAAAGAAAGATCCTCCTGGCATCGGTCAGGTGGAGCGAGGCTTATTTACGGCTCCTTGGCACTTCTCCCTTCTTGTTGACAAAAAACCATGTGCTTTCTAGCGAGAGGAGAGGGGAGGGGAATCCCACACCTGGCAGCCACCGGTGAGGAGCTGGAAAGGACGAGGGGAGAGAAAAAGCAGGGTACCAGCAGTCAGGCGGGTGTCTTGAGGGGGCACTCCCATCTGGAAGGAAGGGACGAAAGGCGAGGGCGAGCTAGGAAGGAAGGAAGGAAGGAAGGAAGGGTAAAAGGGGCGAGCAAGAGAGGAATGGGTGAATGAATGGACGGAGGGTGGGAAGGAAGGAAGGAAAGAGGGAAGGGACAGGAACAGAGGAAGGGTGCAAAGGAAGCAAGGAAAGGTGAAAGGGGAGAGTAAGAGAGGAAGGAGTGAAAGAAGGGAGTGAGGGAGGAAAGAAGGGAGGAAGGAGAAGGAAAGCAAGAAATGGAGGGAGGGAAGGAAGGAAAGAAGGAAAGGGGGAAGGGACAGGAACAGAGGAAGGAAGCAAGGAAACTTATGAAAGGGGAGAGTAAGAGAGGAAGGACTGAAGGAAGGGAGGGAGGGAAGAAGGTAGGAAGGAGAAAGAAAAGAAGAAATAGAGGAAGGGAAGGTAAAAGAGAGAAAGAAAAAGAGCAAGAAAGAAAGCAAGAAAGAGAATGAGAGAGAAATAAAAAGAGAGAGGGGGAATGAAAGAAATGGAAGGAGGGAAGGAAGGAGAGAAAGAAAGAAAGAAAGAGAAAGAAAAAAGAATGAAAGAGCAAGAGAGAAAGCGAGAAAGAAAGAAAAAGAAAGAAAAGAAAGAAAGAAAGAAGGAAAGAAGGAAAGAAAGAAAGAAGGAAAGAAAGAAAGAGAAAAGAAAGAAAGAGAATGAATGAGAAATAAAAATAGAGAGGGGGAATGAAAGAAATGGAAGGAGGGAAGGAAGGAGAGAAAGAAAGAGAAAGAAAGAAAGCAAGAGAAAGAAAAAAAGAATGAAAGAGAAAGAGAGAAAGAGAAAGAAAGAAAAAGAAAGAAAAGAAAGAAAGAAGGAAAGAAAGAAAGAGAAAAGAAAGAAAGAGAATGAAAGAGAAATAAAAATAGAGAGGGGAATGAAAGAAATGGAAGGAGGGAAGGAAGGAGAGAAAGCAAGAGAGAGAAAGAAAGAAAGAAAGAAAGAGAAAGAAAGAAAAAAAGAATGAAAGACTAGAGAGAAAGAGGAGAAATGGAAGAAATGGAAGGAGGAAAGGAAGGAGAGAAAGCAAGAGAAAGAAAGAAAGAATGAAAGAGCAAGAGAGAAAGAGAGAAAGAAAGAAAAAGAAACAAAAGAAAGAAAGAAGGAAGGAAAGAAAGAAAGAGAAAAGAAAGAAAGAGAATGAATGAGAAATAAAAATAGAGAGGGGGAATGAAAGAAATGAAAGGAGGGAAGGAAGGAGAGGCTCACTGAGCGGATGCATGAAAAGAGGGACCTTGCCTCCCCCTCGCGCCTCGCCCTTCCCACTTACCTGCTCCCAGCGCCAGCAGCAGGAAGGCGAGCGAGTAAGCTAGCGCCCGCCCAAAAGAAGCCATTGGCTCCGGACGGCGGGCACCCCCCCCCATTTTCCAATTTCGCCGGGCCCGGTACGCCACTCCCAGTAGTACCGCCCTATCGGCGGCCCTGCACATATACCATACTTGTGCATTTTGTTTTTCTTGCCTAAATGTAGAACCTTACTTTTTTAACCATTGAATTTCATTTTGTTAGATAGCTGTTCCTTTTCAAGTTTCTTCTGTCTCTTGAGCCTATATTCTGGAGTGTTGGCTATTCTTCCCAGTTTGATGAGTTCCCCATCTCTTCCCCAGAGGAAACAGAGGAAGAGAAAGAGAGGAAGAAAGAGGAAGAGTGTGCATGTGTGTGAGAGAGAGGGGGGGAGAGAAAGAAAGAAAGAAAGAAAGAAAGAAGGAAGGAAGGAAGGAAGGTGTTCTGTCTGGGTGCCCCCAGACTTCAACACCAACTGAAAAAAGCAGCCAGACACGCTGGTAAAAGCAAAGGCACTTTATACTTTGAAAAACAAACACAGAGAAAAACCTGTTCTCCCACACAGGCAGGCTTTGAGGCTTCACAGCAGAGTCAGGACGGCCAGACAATACAGCAGACTTCTTGCTGGCACACACACCACTGTAGAGAATAAGACCCACGCCTTCCCCCCCAAGGTTTCAGCCTTCAAGGCCACAAGCCAGAATCAGAGACGCCAAAGATCACAGCGAGGTCCCAGGACTCCCAAAGATAATACTCCACAATACAGGAAGGGTGGGTCTGCCTTTTCAGCCTTTCTGGGGAGAACCACACCCAAACCCAGCTGTTGCCTATTTAGGGCTGGAAATACCTGGCTAATTGTCCCCTTCGTTGTGCTGCTCTTCTCTGCCTGAGATTGATGATGGCTAGGGCATTTTCATCTAAGGACTCCAGGCTGCTTGCTTGGAAGAGCTCCACCCCGGGAGACTCAGGCTGTTTTCCCTCTCCCTTGGCCTGATATTCCTCCTCCCCGTCTGCCTGGGCCTCCTCCTCCTCCTCCTGTTCCTCATCCTCCCCCTCTGAGCATGGAGCCGGCAGAGGTTCAGCCGTTCCCTGAGGAGCCTCAGACTGAATCACAACAGGAAGGACGGAAGGAAAGAATGAAAGGAAGGAAGGAAGGAAGGAAGAAAGAAAGAAAGAAAGAAAGAAAGAAAGGAGAAAGAGATAGATGAGAAAGATAGAAAGAAAAGAAAAGGAAGGGAGAAAGAGAGAAAAACTCTGTGCTATTTTTTAAATTGCTCCATTATTTATCATGTGTTAATATTTTATACTATTTTACGCATAGAGTGATTTTACTGCCTTTCTTTTGTTCAGGGCTACCACATATTTTTCAGGGATTTACATACATTCAATGTCTATATTCCAGGGCATAAATATGTCTGTGTTTATTTTGTACATCAGGTTGCATAAATCCAGCTTAATATGCTATTCCATAATCAGCCACATCAGCCATAATATTAATTACTGTTTTGAACAATATACAGGTTGTATTACACAAATGGCTATTTTATATCTGAAATTATGACTGAAATATTTCTGCACCTATATTGGTTCTAACTGTCAGGATCAGGAAGTTTTCCCTTAGTTTTAGGATGCTTCTCTTTTTGTTCAGTTTCCATCCATTGCTTCTTGTTTTGTCTTCTGGTTCTTTGGAAAATGCATTGCCTGCTCCCTTCTTTCTGGCAGCCCCTTAAAAGCCTGTTGCCTATCACACTCTTGGGCAAAGCATGTGAGCCATTTCCTCCTTTCAGTGGTCCATAAAAGTACATCTATAATATGTAGATAATAAAGTTGAAAAAAGGTGAACAACATTTTTATAGATTTGTTGACGCTAGGTGTGACAAGAAATGGCTGGGAGGGGAGGGGAGGGGCCAGGTGAGGCACCCCTTGACGTGAGTGACATTGAGTTGGCCACACCCACCTAGTCACAGGAACACCAAGCCTCGCCTGCCAAGTCATATGACCATGAAGCCACTCCCACACAGTCACATGACTGTCCAGCCACTCCCCTCAAATTAAGCAACACTGCCAAAATTAAGCCACACCCATGGTAGTAAAAAAAAATTGGAACACACTTCTACTAGTCCTGTGATTCAGGCAAGGCATGGTGAGTTTAGATGGTTTTGGATTTAACTGACGCATAAGTATTAAAGATGGTTATAAACTGGTAGAGATTTGTTATCTAACAAAAAACTGGATATTTAGTTACACTTCTCCGATTCACAGGTAAGTACAAGACCTTAGCATCTCAAAATGAGGATTACACGCCTTTCCTTTTGATCTTACACAGTAAAGTAAAAGCTTTTGTTGTTGTTGTTCCTGAGGCAAAAGTAGTATCTCTCCACAACTGAAGGGGAAAATATTTGTATTACTACCATGTTTTCTCCAAAATAAGACATCCCCTGATAATAAGCTCAATTGGGCTTTTGAGTGCATGCCAATAATGCCAAGCACTTATTTCAGGGTTCAAAAAAAAATATAAGACAGGGTCTTATTTTCCAGGAAACAGGGTACTACCAATAATATGCTAATAATATTAGATAATAATAATAATAATAATAATAATAATAATAATAATAATAATAATAATAATAATAGACAAAGTCAATTGCAAAAGGTAGCTTTATTTCAAACAACTTACATATGTTTAATACAGCCAAATAACAATATATGCCTAGGATTAGATAGATAGATAAAAATGCCAAATTCAGTCTGAACATCTGGCTGAATTATAATGATATAATAGTATAAAAACAATTCAAACCATTTCCCACAAGTTGTTGTCTCAGTCATACTGTTTATAAATTGATATTGATGAAGCAGTATCAAAGGTGAATTAGTTTGTGTTCTAAAACCAGTGATAAATATTGAATTTTTACCACATTTGCTTGGTGTTTGAAGCCACATTTTTATTGTTGCCTTTCTGTGATACATTCATTTTGACATGGGTTTTAACAATTGATCTTACACTTTTCATGCTTTTTTCAGTAAAGAATAAGGCTTTGCCTGTGTGCCCCAAATTTGGTTTTTTCTTGCCCTAACAGACTTTTCTATTGTACATTTTCAGTGCAACTCATTTTATATATTTAATGACACAATTTTAACTGCATATTATCTTGACTACTTAATAGAAAATTGTTTCAATTGATCAAGAAAGTAAATACATACAGTACATCCCAAATACATCTCTTATTGTCATATTCAAAAACACATGAAATCCTTTCAAAGTACTGTTCCCAATTTCCAGACCAGATACAACCCAGCAATGGATTCCAGCTAAGTTACATTTTATCTTCACTGGGTCTATTGTTTTAAGAAGAAGATGCAAGATGCATTTTTTAAAAAACAATGATTTGAGCAAAATGTGATATAAAGCACAACTCTCTAATAAACTCTGATGTGATTTAAACATACACATAGAAATCCAAGACAATGCAATCTCCCAAATTTTAAATATAAATAGCTAACGAAAGCGAAGGACTTATATGTGTGTGATACTTTTGTTCCTATTCCTCAACACAGTTTCATTGCTCTCTCTCATCATTCTGAAAATATGTGAGCATTTTCTCTGCCTGGCAGCCTGCTGAATCGTTGCTAACCACTACTAACATCACTTCAACCTTGAAATTATTACATATGTAGTTTGTAAGCTTAGAATGGGAACAAACATTCATGTAGAATAGAATAGAATAGAATTTTTATTGGCCAAGTGTGATTGGACACACAAGGAATTTGTCTTGGTGCATATGCTCTCAGCGTACATAAAATAAAATATACATTTGTCAAAAATCATGTGGTACAACACTTAATGATTGTCATAGGGGTCAAATAAGCAATGAAGAAGCAATATTAATAAAAATCTTAGGATATAAGCAACAAGTTACAGTCATACAGTCAACATGGGAGGAAATGGGTGAAAGGAATGATGAGAAAAACTAGTAGAATAGAAGTGCAGATTTAGTAGAAAGTCTGACAGTGTTGAGGGAATTATTTGTTTAGTAGAGTGATGTACTAGAGGAGACATCAATCTATGAGGCAATTGCCTTTCTGCAATAGCTTCTTCAGATACATTCAATATTTTCCTGACAAATCGCATGACTCTCTCAGGCTACAGCAGCACATAATCTCTCGGAAGGTCTTCCTCAACTCTTGGCTTCGGAAAGCATAGATAAGTGGATCGATAATGGAGTTGCACATGATTAGAATGAGGTACAGGTGAAAATGGGACATAAAACAGATACAGTAGGGATTGTGAGGGCATGAAATGTAGAAAAGCAAGTGGAGGAAGAGTGGAGCCCAGCAGACGACAAAGACTCCAATCAAGATGGTCAGAGTAATGGCACCCTTCATATTGGCCCCCTGACGAATGGGGCCAGTGCCTGGGAGAATTGCAATCTTTTTCATGTGCAGCCGGGCTAGCATGAACATGTGAACGTACAGAGATGCCATGAAGACTAACATGGTGAAGAACATGGCGATGAGGCAAATGATGACAACGCTGCTGTCAGAATAAATGATGAACAGGACACCTGAAACTGTGCAAGCAGCCCAGATGCAGGTTATGATGATACCGACACGCCTCCCAGTCATGATGTTGTGGTACTGGAGAGCGTAGAAGATTGTGAAATACCTGTCCACGGCAATAGAAAGCAGACTACAAATGGAGGCCAGCAGAGAGCTGCAAATCACTGAGTCAATGATATTGTCGATGCTGACAGTAAAACTGTGTGTGTCGACCTCCGTATTGTTCAACCAGGTGATGACGATGGTTTCTGATCCATTGGAGATGCTCACCAGCAAGTCGGCCACCGCCAAGCTGCAAATGAAAAAGTACATCGGGGAGTGCAAATTCTTGTTCTTGGCAATAGCTGCGATCACCAGCACATTCTCGAGCAAACTGATAAAGCCTAAGGTCACAAACACTTCTGGCGAGACAAAAAGTTGCTCATAACAGCCTTCTGAAGAGTAGCCTTTTTCCATCGATCTATTCAGGTCACCGTGGCGCAGCCCATGGCTGTGGTTCCATGCATGGAGAGGCCGATGAACTCCATAGCGGTGAGTGAAATTCATTTTTACAAGGTCTTCATCCACAAGCACATCATGCTTGGCCAATGTGCAGCTTGCAGATTAATTCCATGCTTTCTGAGTGTTCCTCTTCGAATGGCAGCCTGGGATTTTCAGTGGCTAGATTTTTCTACATGCCATTCCAAGGAGCAGCAGGGCGCAGGGCAGAAAGAAAACAGATTCGATGTCAATCAATATATGCCAGTCAAGTCTCTGGCAATTAATGCTTTGTCAACTCCACACAAGTACCTCTATTCACTGGGATGAATACAACTGAAGGAGGTTTTCTTCTCCTGGAGCCTCAATCTGTAAAACTAAAACACCAGTAATGAAATACTGCTGCTGTTACTTGGGATTTTTAAAACAATTGTTTCGGAGCAGAATTACTACTCAGCCTGCCTGCCTGCTTTCTGCTGCTTCTTATACAGAGATGGGATAGAAAGGTATTTAAAGGCAGCTCTTCCCCACCCCTTCAGTTTAGCGATCAGCCAATAGAGAGGAAGGGGAAAAGGATTGCGGGAGGCACTGAATTCATTTCAGTTTTCTACATGCCTTGCAGGAGGGCTTCCAAGATGATGTAATTCCTGAACGGTACAAAGAAGTCCAAATTGACACAGGCTGGCAGTTCCTTTTGCTTGTGTAGATGTTGTTGATTAAGGATGGTAAGCATAATCAGAATCCCTTCTAGCCTGTAAGCAGGATGAGTGGGGTGTAGAAAAGAAAAGAAAAAAAACCTATTTTGCAGCAACGGAAAGAACAATAAAGTTTCTGCGAAGATAGTAAGCGAGCATGAAGGTAGATCGTGGGTTGAATCAGCCAATCAGAGGTGTAACATTGTCTTGGCATCCTCATCGTACCAAGTTCAGTGCCTGTGGTTTGTAGTACTTCATAAGTTACTTTTCAAACTGTAACCTGTAAGGAAAAATCTGAAACCAGGAGAAGCATGCTTCAGATTCAGAATGAGAGTTAATGAGGCAAACTATAAAGCAATCAATGCTAGCATTTGAAATGAATGTGGCACTTAATTGTTCTGTTTCTCTTGAATAAATATTTAGCTCCTTAATTATAAGTAATGTGGGGTTTTTTTCTTTTGCTTCTGGTAATCTGTCTAATAGAAGGAGAGTAAAATACTTCATTAAAAATTTTATTCACATGAAAAAGGCATTGGTTTTAGTTGTCCACGGGAGAGGGTGAAACAGTGAAATACATTAATATTTTAGCTATCTGAATGGAAATTAGATTTCTCTAGTCTTCCATTTATCTTCAAATTATACATGTCAGGTTGCAAGAATTATTTAAAATTTTTCACAAATATGAGAACAGAGGGTGATTTTTGTTTGTTTGTTTGTTTGAAGGAGACTCTGGATTTCTTAAATTCAGATTCTCTTTTTTATGAGTAAATACACTCAGTGGAATTGCTGTGAACATTGGTGCCGTTTCCTTAATATTTCATTCCCTTCTGAGATCTATTTCCATGTTTCTGAATACAAACAGACATGAAGAGAAATAGAAAAAATGTAAAAACATTGGTATGTTAACCCTAAATGTCATCAAATTAGCAATTGATATGAATTTGTTTAAAAGATGTGATGTGGTATGAAGAAATAAAGGTTTGTAACCTTAGAGGGGGAGAAATTCATTAAATTTGTTGTGATGATGTTAGAAGTTTCTTTCTTTCTTTTTTTCTCTGTCTCTCTCTTCCCCCCCTTCCTCCCTCCCTTCTTTCTTTCTTTCCTTCGTTCCTCACTTACTTATCTACTTACCTTCCTTCCTATTTTAGTCATTTTTTCCAGTTTTCCTTAAATTTAGTGCAATTTATTATGTATGCCAGATTTTAATTCTATAATTAACTCTGCAAGTCAGCTTGTAAAAGGACTCTTGCCCCACCCTCCAAAAAAATATTTTGTATATATCAATAGGCATACCTTAAAAAGGAAAGAAAACTCCTTTCCTTTTTAAGGTAACACAGATGGACAAAAGTATGAAAACTGATTAAAAAAGGGATAGTAAATGATTAGTACGAAGACTATTAGATGGTAGTAAATAGATACAGTGGTCCCTTTATTTAAGAACTTAATTCATTCCGTGACCAGGTTCTTAAGTAGAAACGTTCTGAAGTAGAAGCAATTTTTCCCATAGGAATCAATGTAAAAGCAAATAATGCATGCAAAACCACTAGGAAAGAAATAAAAGCTCAGAATTTGGGTGGGAGGAGGCGGAAGAAGAGGAGGAGGAAAACAGTCACTGCCGAAGAAAAAAGGTGAGGGGAGGGGAATCAAAAAAATCCAAAATTTTAAGGCTTAAAAAAAATAGAGGGACTATAAGTGGCAAGGAGGAGCATGTGCCTTCCATATACCCGGGGTGAGGCTGCCTCCCATACACTGTGCCAGAGAGAGAAACCCAGGTGGGCGAGCGGGGCGAACCTCCCATTCCTTTGACCGAAAGGTGGTTGCTGCTGCTGCTGCTGCTGCTGCTACCTGCTTCCTCTTCCTTCCCGTGCTGAAGGGCTCCCCTCTCCTCTCATTCGCTTTGTAGCCGGCGCCTTTCCTTCACTGTGGTGACACCTTGGTTTGGCTGAAGCCGAGTTGATTTGGCTGGGTCAAAGCGCCCCCTTTTGCCTTTCCGCACCCAGATGCTCTGGGAGGCAACCTCGCGCCAGGTGTATGGGAGGCAGCTCGAGGGAGTCATCACAGCAAAGTGGTTTATTCCCTCTCCAAATGCCCAGAGAAAGGAAAATGCTCCATTTGCTCTGGGCTGCCAAAGCCTTCTTAAGTGCCACCAAAAGGCTCCTCTGGCAGCCCAGAAAAGCCTGAGATGGCCAGGATTAAAGTGGGAATGGCAGGAAACTAGCCGGGCCTTCGTGCCGCTCTCAAATTTCCTGGGAAATTTTTCTGGGCTCAGATTCTTAAGTAGAAAATGATTCTTAAGTAGAGGAAAAAAAATCTTGAACACCCGGTTCTTATCTAGAAAAGTTCTTAAGTAGAGACATTCTTAGGTAGAGGTACCACTGTACTTACAAAAAACTAAATGTCTATGGAAATTCTCAGTCATGGTTGTCCTGCAGGTGCTCTTTTTAAAGAGGCAACTGGACTTGTTATTCTTTGAAAATGTTTCGCTTCTCATTCTCTTTCTTGGATGAGAAGTGAAACATCTTCAAAGAATTACAGAAAACTAATTTTGCCTTTTAAAAATTAATAATAATAATAATAATAATAATAATAATAATTTATTAGATTTGTATGCCGCCCCTATCCGAAGACTCGGGGTGGCTCACAACAACAATAAAAAAAAACAATATTATGCTGGCACAAATCTAATATTAAAAAAAACTAAAAACCCTATCATAATTAAAAACCAAACAGCACATACATACCAAACATAAATTATAATAAGCCTGGGGGAAAGGTGTCTCAAATCCCCCATGCCTGGTGGTATAGATGGGTCTTAAGTAGTTTATGGAAGACAAGGAGGGTGGGAGCAGTTCTAATCTCCGGGGGGAGTTGATTCCAGAGGGCCGGGGCTGCCACAGAGAAGGCTCTTCCCCTGGGGCCCGCCAGACGACATTGTTTAGTCGACGGGACCTGGAGAAGGCCAACTCTGTGGGACCTTATCAGCCGCTGGGATTCGTGCGGTAGCAGGCGGTTCCGGAGGTACTCTGGTCCAATGCCATGTAGGGCTTTAAAGGTCATGACCAACACTTTGAATTGTGACCGGAAACTGATCGGCAGCCAATGCAGGCCATGGAGTGTTGTAGATACGTGGGCGAATTATACTGGATATATGGAGTTTTGCAGCCCACAACTCAGAGACACTGCTGTTGCTCTTATTCCTGACAAACAGCTTCAATGTGCAAGCCCTTTGCACCCAAAGAGGTGGCCTTTTAGCACCCAAGCAAAAGAAGGTTCATCATTACTGCACTAGCTCCTTAATTGATGACTATTACTTTAATTGAAGTCCCATCTGGTTTGCACTGAAACCTGAAATATATCCCAGTTTTCCATTTAGCATTTCTCCTTTTTCTCCTCCCAGGATTTCAGTGGTTTAGTGCAGGGGTGGGTTCTACTTACCTTCCTTGCCGGTTCGCATTCCGAAGGAAGTGCACGTTTTGCACTTCCTGGAAATGACCCTCTGCACATGCGCAGAAGCCTTTGGGCATGCACAGAGGGGTTTGGGTTTTTTTGCAATCTGCAGTGACTGGAAGACATTGCTGCCGGTTGAGTGAGCAGCAGTAAATTTCCGCTACCAGTTCTATAGAACCGGTCCAAATGGCAGCAACCCACCACTGGTCCTGATTGGTAGCACTAGGGAGGGCAAAAGTGAGGCAGCACCATTGTCATTTTTGAGGAATATCCTGGCCTAGTTTAGCTGTCCACTCATATTTTCCACTCTAGTGTGCTTGTGTATTGTTTTTCTGTTGTGATTTTTTAAAAAATGGAATTACCCAGTAACCAAAGAGGAGAGAGATTTAGACTGCTATTATATTGCCTCTTATTGAATACAGATGAATGTTTTAATAAACAGCTATTTATGATAACATAAAAGACTAACTTTGTACAGACGTAAAACATGATATATTGCAAGGAAAATTATATTTTCTTAGCAAATCTGCAGGGTGCCTTTAGGTCTTCAGAAGACTGAGGCAACCATGCAAATTGGACAAATGAGCAGCAAGATCATGCCCTGTTCAAATATTAGATTTTTTGGAATTGGTAATAGGATTCCCTGTCAATTTTTAAGAATTGCTCTCTTCCCCAAGTTCTCTATATATGTAAATTTGATTTTTCATTTTCTGTTAGCTTATTTTGAACTAGTAATAATACCAAACATTTTCCCTCATCTCCCTTATTTTAATTCATTTATATTCAGCCTTTTCTTCAGGAAAGGTTTATCTTTTCAAGAATGAGAGGAAATCATTCATACAGAGAGAGAGAGAGATTCAATAACAAGTCCAAGGCCATCCAGTAAGTGGTGCCAAGCATTTATGTGATTTTTTCCTCCAATTTCTAACATATCTGAGGCAATGAATTGATCCCTGTATCCTTCTCTAAGGTACTTTTGTTTTCTCTTACTCATCTATATCTAGAAAACCACAAAGAGTTATTCCCATTCCCATCCAATACATGCCTGTGCATGCATACACATGCACTGGTTATGTATAAAACATAAATATGTATGTGCTTTAATGTTATGTACTGGAGGCTTTCTATATTCTGCTAAACCCTGGACATATGGCCTTGAAAATGTTGCCATGACAATCCAAAAGCATCAGAACAGAGGGCAGCATTTAGCCGGTCTTGGCTATCTTAAAAGAAAAAAAATCTGAGTAGGACTAGATTAATATTTCACCAAGAAAGACTACAGCTTTAATCTAATTTGGGGAAAATAAAATAAAGCATCCTATAAATATGCAATGGCAACAACTTCCAATTTGTTGCCAATTCACTTATACACAAAGCCCCCACTGATGGACATGTCCATATAGACTTGAGATTAGCTCAAGCAAAATTTTATTTTGCTACTTGAAAGGCAAACTTGCAGATTTGCAAAGCTGATTTAATACAATCTGAAGTCTATAAGACACCAGTCCAATAAATTCCAAATTATCTTCAGAAATAGATTATATTTGCAAACAAGTTCTGACATTGTAGCAAACATCCTACCAAAAATTTGGTCATAAATCTAAGCTAATCAATTTCCCTTATTTATTCTTCTGAGAAGTACATTTCCACCAAACCTGTGCTATTTTTTTCCTCGGTGCACAGTTTGACAGTTGACTAAATAATGAGTGAAGTTCTTAATGAGTTATTAAGAAAGTTTTCGAGTCTGAAGACCAGCCAAATAAGCTTCTTTGCAGCTGCAAGCTCTTGGCAACAGAACAGTTCTTATTCCTAGGAATAAACAAAGTATTTGTGATAAAACTGATGCATTCCACTGCCAAGATTCTCAGGTCTCATTTCCTCAAGTCAAAGTTCAAATAGCAATTCATTATAGAGATTTCATGGTGTTCTGAATGCGGACCACACCTTTGCATAATAGACACGATGCTGTCATATTTTAGAAACAGAACTTAAATCTTTTTGTTGTGGCTGTTTTCTAAGATTTCTCAGAGCAGATTGTCATATATCAAATTCCATAACCTTTTCAACGACCTCTATTTAACATTAGAAATGTTTACCACATTCCAGAGAATATTGGATTGAAATCCCATAGCAACTGACCTTGCTAGCTCTATGAGCAGAGAGATTACTTTAGAGTATTGATGTGATCACCTGTTCTCACATAGTTGCTGTGTGGCAACCCAGGGATTTTTGCTACCTTTTCAAAAATGGGTGGAAAAAGCCTTGATGACTTCACTCATTTGTTCCACAGTTTGGTTGCTTTCTTATCTTCTCTTTTAATTTTTGTAATTCTTAACTTTTAAACTCTGTTTTAATATTGCTTTTAACTGTATTTTCTTATTGGTTTTATTGTAAGCCATCCAGAATCACTTGGGTGAGATAGGCAATGTAGAAATTGGACGGATGGATGGATGGATGGATGGATGGATGGATGGATAGATGGATGGATGGATGGATGGATGGATGGTTGCAGAGGATACAGAGCTGGCTGTAAGAGTTAATACTGTATTTTTTGAGTATAAGACACACTTTTTCTACTCCTAAAAGAGGATGGAAATTTGGGTGCATCTTATACACCGAATGTACCATAAACATGAGAAATGGAGGTGATAGTCTGTGGCAATCCCTGAATAAGCCTGCAATAATGTGATGAAGCTGACTTGGTTGTTTCCTATCTTGTTTTCCCCAAAATAAGACAACCCCTGATAAGACCAATCGGGCTTTTCCTTTCTCTGGGCGCTTGGAGAGGGAATAAACCACTTCACTGTGGTGACTCCCATGCGCTGCCTCCCATACACTGGGTGTGAGATTGCCTCCCAGAGCATCTGGGCATGGAAAGGCAAAAGGGGGTACTCTCGGATCAACTCGGCTTCTGCCAAACTGAGGAGTCACCACAGTGAAGGAAAGGCACCAGCTACAAAGTGAGCGAGCGAGAGGAGAGGGGAGCCCTTCAGCATGGGAAGGAAGAGGAAGCAGATAGCAACAGCAGCCGCTGCTGCCTTTTGATCAAAGGAGCGGGAGGTGCCCGCTTGGGTTCTTCTCTCTCTGGTGCAGTATATGGGAGGCAGCCTCATGCCAGGTCTATGGGGAGAATGTGCTCCTCCTCACCACCTCAGAGTCCCTCTTCTTTTTTTTAAGTCTTAAAATTTTGGATTTTTTTGATTTACCTCACCTCACCTTCTTCCTTCAGGAGCGACTGTCCTCCGCTTTTTCCTCCTCCTCCTCCCACCCAAATTCCAAGCTTTTATTTCTTTCCTAATGGGTTTGCACACATTATTTGCTTTTACATTGATTCCTATGGGAAAAATTGCTTCTACTTACAACCTTTCTACCTAAGAACCTGGTCACGGAACAAATAAAGTTCTTAAGTAGATGTACCGCTGTACTTTTATTTAAAATCTTAAATAAATGATATTCTAAATTGTCTCCTCCATCTCATCTGTGATTCTAACATTGACTATGGGTTGGTTTTCTAGACAAGTTGAAAGGCAGTAGATAGCTTTCATCATTATTTTCAAACTATCAAAAATAATTTCCTAGCAGTCCCTGAGCAGATGGAAGCTGTGAAGGAAAAGAAATAAACAAAATTATGGAGAATGGTTATAGAAGTAGTTTACAAGGAACAAGGCAGCACAATCCCACATAAAAATATCTTTTTGAGCAAGACAATTTATTAAAATGTTTTGTGCTGTCAAAACAAACACAATCATTAAAGTAATGAATAAAGAGGAATACTTTAATGGGCATAAAAGAATTGGATACAGAGAAAAGTATGGTTTTGGCGGATGAAGTGCATATGAACCTATGCCTCATCTGGAAGGCTCATACAGCTTATCTTCAGGGATGATTCTAAGCAAATAATTATCTCTCTAGTATAAAATGTCCTAATCTCTGCTTTAAGGTATGTTAGGATGTTTCATTTATTTATGTGCCCATGCATTGAATTAATTTTAAATCTCGGCAAGGGCAATTATTGCTTTGAACTAAACAACTCGAAAGAAGTGTACAGAGAGCCCAACAATATATAATCCATCAATATGAAGTGTCAATAAAAGCAAAAACATTGGGTAATTGCCAGCCAAGCAAGCAGGAGGGATCAAGTAATGAATTATACTCAAGTCACTTCTCTGTTCCCAAGAGAAGGCTAGGAATCTGTGGAGATTCTTGTAGTAGTACAGGTAGACTACAATAAAATAGTAAACTAGAACCCTTCATGTCTGGATCTAGCTGCTTATGCCCAGGGGTGTGCTGCTGTCCTGATGGAGGGGAATGAAGTGGGGCAGTAAAAATGGAGCGCCAACCCAGAGCACCCAATTTGCACTAAAATATGTTGAAAGAAAATGCAAGGCATCCTGGATAAGCCATGCCCACAGTGTGGTAGTAAAAATTTTGGTAGCCCTTCACTGCATGATGAAAATTTTACATAAAAGTAATAACTACTAATATCAATCAGTGAATTTGACCTGAAATAGCCAAATTTTATCCCAAGACTTCAGAAAACCATCATACTTGAAAGCATCCTATCCCCAAAGACTGTCCCATCTATGTTGGTTGGGCCTAGCTGAGGAGTAGATGTTTTAAACATCAAAATCTTCATTGCTGAGATTTCTATTCAAAGGTTGCTATGTTTGACCTCTGTCTGAAAGACTGACTTGTTCAAATCCAAATAAAAACCAAAAACCTTAAAAGAAACTGTAGATGCTCATTAATAGTACTTGGTAGGGAGACTAAGCAGAAAGACCTATTCTTGATCACAGACTTTCCAGTTCAACCCTATAAATGTAATAAGGTTATTGAAAAGTTTTCATAAATTTCAACTGGCTGGAAGAAGTGGAATATTTTTGTTCAATATTGTTATCATCAAAAGAAATATACTGCATAAATATACTACATAGAGATATACTACATAAAAAACATTGTTAGTTACTCACACAGATAACTTATACATCAGTTAATCATTATGTACACTAAATATTCAAGGGATCAAATAGGCAGTCTTGTTCACTCCTGTTTGTGGAAGGCTTTAATTTATGGTTCCACTCCCCTCCCACCTTTATAAGCTTCATTGTTAAAAAAAACAATCTAGCAGCTATTTTATTGAACAGGCTATAATTCATGAAAATCTGTGGAAGCAATTTTTTTAGCATTTTGTTCTGTCTAATAAATTGTACAATGGGGATAGGAAATGAAATACATTACTAAAACTTTACTTCATAGATACCTTATATAAGTACTTGTTTGCTTAAATTTATAATATTTAACACTGTAATATTTAATGGAGCTAATGGAACTTCCAGAAGTGGGGAGCCAATAAATTGAAAATAATAAGTGTCTTGACATGGTTGTGGAACTTGCATATTCTGAGGAAGAGGAATGCTAGGCCAGAAACTCAACCACAGGTGTTTTTTGTTTTTTGAGGAACCAGGTGAAGATGTTCTTTCCAATAAGCAATACTGTATAGTGAATTGTAAGTTTTAGAAACCTAAAACATCTGTGATTAGCCAATTTAATAAGCACTTAGCTAGGTATTAGAGATTCTGGACATCTATTTATTTATTAAATTTGTATGCCGCCCCTCTCCGTAGACTCAGGGCGGCTATTAACAAAGAGACTTCAGAAATCAGGACTGGCGAGTGAGCAACCAGTCTACCTGTTGCTGAACTATAAAAAGAAAAGTTGCTTTCCCATCACAAATAATTAAAGACTGATACTTTACTTACAAGTCACTACAAGTTACTATTACAAGTCAATTACAATGAGAGGAGGATACGTAAAAAGAATACACTGAATCCAGAATCAGAAATAACAGAACGTAAGCTAGCAGAAGTAGAACTGAAAGAACAAAGGCCTATATATGGGAAAAGAAAGTGAAGCCTTACCAGAAGTAGGTCAGAAAGTAGAAACAAACCAGGAGAATTCATCATAGGGGAAGCTAGCATAAAGTGACCAGACGTCCCGCTTTCAGCAGAACAGTCACACTTTTTCATCATTTGTCCCGTGTCCCACGCCCTTTGAAAAATGTCACACTTTTTTTCCTCCCAACCAGCCCCCTTGGGAAGAGGCTGGGGGGAGGGGATTATGGGGTCTCTGCTGCTGCCTCGCCCTCCCCACCCCTAATCCAGCTTGGCCGGAGGTCTCTGCGCGGACTTCAGGCTAGTTGTGCAGGGCCTTGCTCGCCCGTTTTCCTTGCCCTGCCCCTGGATGGGCTCAATTGTGTCCCGGCGTTGCAGCCCTGTGGAAGAGGGAATGGCAGGCGGGAGGATTTGCCGCGACCCGGGAGGAGATTAAGGGCCAGCCAGGCCTCTGCTGGCTGCTCTTCCTCCAAAGAGGAAGGCCAGCTGTGTCAATGAGTAATGGGGCAGCAGAACTGGGGGGATCATCCTTCCATCCCCCCTGCAGCTGGCCTTCTATGTCGGTCTTGAGCCGGGCAGGGGGTGTAAAAGAGCAGCAGAGGAACTTGGAGGGCAGGTCAGGGGGCTGTCCAGGTCCACTGGGCAGAGACTCTGCGGGAGAAGGGAAGCACCTGCTGAGTCTTCAGACCCACTTCACCCCTCCACTCTTATCCCATTTTCGCCTCCACCAGGGGACCATTGGGACAGGGAAGAGAGAGAGAGAGAGAGAAAAGATAGGAAGAGAGAGAAAGAAAGAGAGGGGGTGAGAGAGAAAGGGAAATAGAATGGGAGGAAGAGAGAGAGAAAGAGAGAGGGAGGGAAGGAAGGAAGGAGGGAGAAAGAGGAAGGAAGAGAGAAAGAAAGAGGGATGGAGAGATAGAGAAAGAAAGAGGAAGGAATGAAGAGAGAGAAAGAGGGAGGGGGAAAGAAAGAGAGAGAAAGACAGTCTCCTCCTTTGTATTAATCTTTTAAAATTGTAAAAATTGCCCTTGGCTTGATTTCCTCTGTGAGTCTCTATCATCATCATCACCAATACCAAATAAGACTAAAAGTGCACCCACTCTTTCCCAATTTGCTGCTATTCCCTTTCTATCATCAGCCTTTTCGGTTTAAATCTATGTTATCTCTGACTCAGGCATTTGAAATTCATTCATTTTTATCCAAGCAAATTATACGAAAGTAATTTCATTATAATGAAACTTGAAAAAGGGAAGGAAGAGAATGGACAGAACTGGATTGTATCTTTATGAAACAGTTTGTAACTGATGCTCTTGGTCTTTTATTGCGGTATACGGGGTGGAGGGGAAGTAAGAATGACTCAGAAAGTTGAAAATGTACTCAGGTCATTGCTTTCTGTCTAGATGATAACACAATAAACTTAAGAAAAAGGATTATGCTTTAGAAAAATAACCGTAGTTGTTAGATTTTCATAACAAAAGGAGATCAGGGGCACAGCAAGAAGTATAGCCTTTATTGTATCTCAGCTGTAGCGAATGCTGAATGCTAGCTGGCTCCAGGGCTTGCTTGAAGGTAGACAGCTTCTGGCAGCCATTCAAAACTCCCGCTTGCAGCTGGGCCAATCAGTGGGTGACATGAAAATTTAGACCATACTTCAGTATGAGGTATGTCTTTCTGATTAAATCTGGCTTTACTTTATGGCATTTCTATAGAGAGATTTTTTTATAGAGAGATTCTATAGAGAGATTTTTTTATAGAGAGATTCTATAGAGAGATTTTTTTATAGAGAGATTCTATAGAGAGATTTTCAGGTTCCTCCCACCTGTATTAAAATAAAACATAATAGAGATATAAAATGCTATGCAAATTGCCTCCACCCATAATGTACACGGTGCCTGCACCTTCATCATATGTATATTTTATATGTGTGTGAAAGAGCCCTATATATGCAGTTTTGCACAAGGAGGTATCTAATTTGTACCCATGACCCCTTTAGGTAGACATCAAATGTGCAACCAAACAAAAGGTCTTAATCCATAGTCTGGAAGTCAAAAAATTATTTGAAAACAATCTAACCCATACTTACTAAGAATTATGGGAGTTATGGTTTAATATCAAGGGTTATTAGGAGGGTTCACCTAACTTGAAGTAATGTATAGAAATATTAATACAGGCAGTCCTTGATTTACAACAGTTCATTTAGTGTCCGCTCAAAGCAATGGTGGGTTTCAAATTTTTTTTTAATACCGGTTCTGTGGGTGTGGCTTGGTGGGTGTGGTTTGGTGGGTGTGGCAGGCAAAGGATACTGTAAAATCTCCATTCCCATCCTACCCCGGGGGAGAAGGATACTGCAAAATCTCCATACTCTGCACATTCCAGGGGAAGGTTACTGCAAAATCTACATTTCCTCCCAATCAGCTGGGACTCAGGAGGCAGAGAATAGATGGGGGCGGGGCCAGTCAGATATGGTATTTACAAGTTCTCCAAACTACTCAAAATTTCTGCTACTGGTTCTCCAGAACTGGTCAGAACCTGCTGAAACCCACTTATGGTTCAAAGTTACAACAGCATTGGAAAAAAAGTGATTTATGACCATTTTTCACCCTTATGACCATTGCAGCATCCTTATGGTCACATGATCAAAAATTCAGATGCAAGGCAACTGGCTCATATTTATGATGATTGGAATATCCTGGAGCTCTGTGATAAGATTTTGTGACCTTCTGACAAATCAAGTCAATGGGGATTCACTTAACAACCATGTTACTAACTTAACATATGCAATGATTCACTTAACAGTTGTGTAAGAAAAGTAGTAAACTGGGGCAGACTCACTTAACAATTGTTTCACTTAGCAACATACATTTCGGGCTCAATTGTGGTTGTAACTCGAGGACTACCTGTACCATGCCTTGAGAGTAGTACAAGTATTATGTTAAACTAGAACTGGGAAGAAACCCAGAACTCACTATGATTCTTCACAATCTCTCAACCTAGCCAATTGGGTTGGGGTTGAAGGGGAAAAATGAGGGATAAAGTCCAGAATGACAGAGGGATGGGGGGGAGGATATAAATATAACACATAAAGAAATAAATAATGTTACAGAAGAAGTTTTACAATGCCAAAATGCCACCCAAAGTTTTTCATGATACAAGAATATAAAAGAAGATACAAGAATCTTCCCAATCTATCTTATATATTGTCTTGTACATTTCAGTCAAAAAGAGACTTAGAAAAAAGAAGTTTGAAGAAAAGCAACCTTTGAGGATTGTAGGTAGGGAATAAAGTATTTGGGCCGGTACAAGGCATCTTTTTAAGGCCAGTATATGCATAAAGATTAACTTCGAATGTAAAACACTTAGTTCAATGCAAAGTTTCATTCCTTTAAAAAAGCGAGAAATAATACCACTAAAAACTTTCATTGAATTCCAATTTTGGGTGACATAATTTGGGAATCTAAAAACAGAGTTGGTTACAATCTGTGGATCTGGGATTATAATATATTCCTAATTTAAATAATGCATGGTCTATATACTTATTAACTTATTATTGAATTTTATTTTGTACAGGTATAAGCTATTCTTCCTATATTTAATAAAGAAAATAGGAAGAAAGACACTTCTGTATCTGAAAGTAAAGATTTCTCTTTTATATAAAATCAATTCCTGAGAAAATATTTCTTACAGTTCTTCAGTTATATCTTTTTCAGATCTTTTTTCTGAAACATATCCAGTTTTCTCATTTTTATATATATATATTTGTTCCCATCATCTGAACCCACTTAAATTTGTCTCTATCCTCCTTGAATGGATGACTCTCCCCATTCTATCCTCTATTCCTGATGAGGTCCAATTATGCAAAATGCATTATGAAAAAGAGCTAGATAAATGCGTTATGGCCTCAATTAAGTTCCCCGACATTCGTATTACCTGTTTTCCTAAGTATCTCTTGATGCATAATCACTGATGGTAAGGAATTCATTGAAACTTACGAAGCAGATGAGAGGAAAGGGCAGATAATTGCCTAGCCATAATAATAGCCTGTGAAGAGCATAATTATTAATTTAGAAATTAGCATGAAGAGTTTTGAAGGCTCCTTTTTCAAAAGAAGAATGGTCATCAAAAGAAAAACAGAACTCCAGAGAAATTCACATTAGTTTCATTTAGTAACAATAAATCACTTGTGAAATCATTTCTATTCTAGTCAGAGCTTGTGCAGAAGAATTAGGGGGCATTGGTGCAACATGCATATTATAGATTCACTCAGTGTGATGAATCTGAGAGGAGGCAAGGCACTCATATTGACATACTCTGCTACCTATTGCATTGGATGGGGAATAATACTCGGACACAAGAGCTGGATGAAAAACGGGTCACTTTATTGAATTACAGAAAGAGACCTGCAGAGGAAACTAAATGGGGCGGAATACCTGACATAACATACCTGGGCAACTAATGGGCGAACTCCTTGCTTGGTAAGAATGAAGCGTGACACGTCTTCATCCAAACCTAAAGCCATGCCCAGCGTGTGGAAGGGCTCACCCCCGTGACCCGGAAACAGAAAGGACGTGGATGAGCCCCAAGCATTCCTCCCTCCCACCGCTCCGTCCGGGGAGGAAGCATGAGTTATGTGAAGAAGGAACTCATCACCTTTTAAAAGATGCCCAAGGAAGAACACACAGTTGCAACTGACACCCTTTTCCGCCCCGTTTCTGCCAAATAGTGACCAAAACCAAAATAAATTCAAATCAACCTATTTACAAACCGATACCCCTAGCCCATAGAAACCTCGCACACGACAAGGATGGAGAAGGCAAAAAAACAATCTGACAAAAACTTCCAAGATTGCAAAAAATTCCTTCTCGGCCCCTACCCCTACCTCTGGAAAGACATCCTGGATATAGCAGAGGGTAGGTGGGTGATCGATTGGGAGGTGAGCAGGAAGTAAAAAGGAGCGAGGGTGAGAAAAAGCAGGCCCTGAAATAGGCCTGCTAATCACACCCTCCTCCTGCGTCATCTCCCCCGAGCCAGTTACTCTCGGGGGAACTCTCTCACCTCCCGGACTCTCCAATAAGCTGGGGGGGGGGCAGCAAAGATGCCCCTCCTAACCAGGAGGAATGTCGGGCCGGCAACGTTCTCTGCTGGCCCTCCCCTGGCATTTGGCATGCTGCCAGCAGCACGTAAGCGTGCACGCCCAGCAGGGAGGCTGTGTCCTAGCCCCTCCCCACCACTGCAAATGTCGGCTGGGCGATGATTTCACCCGGCCTCTCAATTTGGTGGGAAGCTGCTTCTTCTTCATCTTCCTCTTCCTCCTCCTCCTTCTCCTAGCCATTGTCTATCCACTGCAGGACGAAGGCCTTTTCTGTATGTTTCCAACCTTTGCCAGTTGGACTTGCAAAACTTGCTGATATCATTGTTCCATCTTGCTTTTTTTTCGTGGATGCTCAGGTGTGGGCTACTACCTGGATGGGGGAGAATGCAGTAGGGTAGCGAAAATGGAGCTTCAACCCAAAGCACCCAATTTGCACTGAAAGATGTTGAAAGAAAATGCAGGGCTTCCTGCATAAGCCATGCCCACAGTGAGGTAGTAAAAATTTTGGTAGCCCTTCACTGTGGATGCTTTATATTATTAAGTAGAATCTATTCTAACACTGTCTTGGTCCTCCATCAAGTATTCTTGCTATGTGACCAGCCCGTTACCATGTCAATTATTTTACTCTTTTGATGGCATCGTATAGCAATAGCAATAGCATTTAGAGTTATAGCATTTAGAGTTCATAGTGTTTTTACAGCCTACTCTAAGTGATTTATAGAATTGGTATATTGCCCCCAAAAGTCTGGGTCATCATTTTACCCACCTCAGAAGGATAGAAGGCTGAGTCAACCTTGAGCCGCTGGTGAGATTGGAACTGCTGAACTACAGCTAGTTGTTAGCTGAAGTAGCCTGCAGTGCTGCACTCTAACCACTGCGCCACCCCGGCTCTACCAGTATTGGTATACTATCAGTGAGAAGCATGTTAACAAATATAACATGCAGAATATCCCTATTCCCATTCATACGTTGGAGTTCAAATGTAGCAATGTGAGTTTTGGAACCCATATCGCATCTCAGACATTAACACCCTTGAAAATGTCCAAAGATACTTCACCAAAAGAGCCCTTCACTCCTCCACTCATAATAGAATACCCTATGAGACTAGACTTTCAATCCTGGGCCTAGAAAGTTTAGAACTAAGACACCTTAAACAAGATCTAAGTATTGCCCACAAGATCATATGCTGCAACGTCCTTCCTGTCGGCGACTACTTCAGCTTCAACCACAACAACACAAGAGCACACAACAGATTTAAACTTAATATTAAGTCCAAACTTGACTGTGAAAAATATGACTTCAGTAACCGAGTTGTCGAAGCATGGAACTCATTACCGGACTCCATAGTGTCATCCCCAAACCACCAACACTTTACCCTTAGATTATCTACAGTTGACCTATCCAGATTCCTAAGAGGTCAGTAAGGGGTGAGTACAAGTGCACTAGAGTCCCTGTCCTATTGTTCTCCTATATCTCCTATACCTTTCTTCTATTCCTATATCTCTTCTTCTATTCTTTCAGTGATATGTTCTATTACTATACCTTCTTTTCTATTATTTCTCAGATATGTTTTACTATGAGTATCTCCTCTATAACCTTCAACATGTATTTTACTATGTTTATATAGATATATACCCATTAAAACCATCATTGTGTATTGGACAAAATAAATAAATAAAAGTTTAATTGGTACTTGGTAATTGTATGGAAATAATCATATCTCATTTGTTTAATAAAGTGATTGGGCAAGCAAGTGGTATGTTCCACAAGGAAATGTAATGCAGAGGAATATTCTGATTTGCATGGGGGAAGAGAATGATGGAGATGAGTGAGCTGATGAACTCTAATTGGAATTCTTCCTCCCATTTAGTTGCTGATCTCTGTCCTACTTTGGCCAGAGGTGAGTTCCTCCTGATTCAGATCAGTTCTATGGAACCGACAGCCTCATTCACTGGAGCTAGCAACGACCTAGGCCTGCCACACCCAAACCAGCTCTCTCAATGGCACCATAGGCACTGCCATCTTGTTTTTTTCTTCTGCACATGCACAGAAGCTGTTTTTTAAAGCACTGTGCAAGGGCAGCATGTCAAGGAGCAAACCAGCAGCGAGATAAGCTGGAAGCCACTCCTGACTGGCTATTTCTACTTTGTATGCTAGAGCAGTGTTTCCCAACCTTGGCAACTTGAAGATATTTGGACTTCAACTCCCAGAATTCCCCAGCCAACAAATGTTGAAGTCCAGATATCTTCAAGTTGCCAAGGTTGAGCTAGAGAGAACAAAACTTCTCCGGCAATCAAAATATCGTTTTGTTTTCTTTCCATGAAGTTGCCATTCTCACCAACTTTATTGCACAAAAGTTGTGAAGTTTTTCTCTACTCCATGTTCTCAACATGTTGCATAAAAGAAAAACATAAGGATCTTTAACCTTTCCTGTTCATTTGCCTTTCGTTGCACCTAGCCTTGCATCTCTCTTGCCCCCATGGTAGCCTTCTAATAGCCAGGGCTGTTACCTTTTGTAAGTAGGGGAAGAATTGGTGATGGGCTCCTACGGGAACGGTCAGGAACGCAGTTCTGGTAGCAAAATTTGGAGCTCCACCCCAGAGCACCCAATTTGCACTGAAAGACATTGAAACAAAATGCATAAGCCATGCCCAGAGTGTGGTAGTAACAATTTTGGTAGCCCATCACTGGAAAGAATACTTGAAGGCTGGAGGAATGCACATTGTTGGGAATATATATATATGGAAAGGCCTATCAATGGACTCTATTACAACTCATCTGACCCTTATCTGTAAAATGCAGCTAGCCTAATGTGTGATCTGCTCAGTCATGAGCACTGGCAAACGAGTAAAAAGTATTGGTATCTTCATTGGGTGCTTTAGAAGGATGCTCAACTTTCTTCAAAGAAGGGTGCACTATTGGGAGACATGAAAGAAGTTTGGGACAGATCTGTTTGGAGAAAATCTATGTGGTTGTTAGAAATCAAAAATGCTTTGATGGCACATAACCAATCAGAAGATGAAAAGGAGGACCAGGATGCAGCTCTTATATAGTCAGAAAGAAAGCAGCGGTAGCAACAGATAAAAGATAGCATTTATTCCAATCAATCCTGATCTCATTTTGAGGTTTGTAAAGGCAATCAATAATGTGAGAATTTTATATTCTGGCCTAAAATCACAATCTTGTCCAGCCACCCCATAGAAACGCTATTGTCTCCATAGCACAAATAAATCCTTTTGAAAGCATATTTGCATTGGAAATCAGAATTGATCAGTACCAGCTATGCTGAGATGGGAATTCAGAGCTTTTTTGTATTTAAGATCTGACTTAAGTGCAATTTAATATTGAAATAACTCCAAAATAATGCAACTTTGTGTTTTTTGTTAAACTACAGGGAACGCTACCATACCTTTTGGAGTATAAGACAATTGTGGTGTGTGTTATATACAGAATGTTGCCAAAATCCCGGCCACCCAATGGCCCCCACCCTTAAGCTGTTTTTGGCTTCCGTGTATCACATTTTTTGACTCCATATGCCCCATTTTTGGCCTCCGTGCATCACATTTTCAGCTGGTTCCACGTGGTGGGGATCAGTGGCAGTGAATGGGCAATGTTGAAGGCGCTGCACCAGTGACAAATGGGCCATGGCGAATGGGCTGTGGCGAACGGGCTGAAGCCAACAGGCCATGCCAAATGCGAACTAGCAAACGGGCCACACCAAATGGCCACAGTGGTGGCAAACGGGTGGCAATGAATGAGTGGTAATGAACGGGCGACTCTAAATAGGCTGCAACAGCAGCAACGAATGGGCCACATTGAACAGGCCACAGAGGCAGAGAATGAGTCATGGCAAATGGGTGGCGGCAAATTGGCCACAACAAAGAGGTGGCAGCAGTGCTGAATGGGCTATGGAAAGCAAGCCAGATGAATACCAGATGGATGCTGGGAGGCAAAGGCAGAGGTGCATCTTATTCATTCATTCATTCATTCATTCATTCATTCATTCATTCATTCATTCATTCATTCATTCATTTATTGGATTTATATGCCACCCCTCTCCGAGGTCTCAGGGTGGCTTACAACATATAAACAGAAACAATAGTATACAATAGGCTGAATCAAGTTAATTTAAACTAAGTAATTAATCCCCAATTATGTTAAAAATCAATCATACCCATTCAGACAACAACCATACATAACATTCATTGGCTAGGAGGCTAGAGTCTAATGGCCCCAAGCCTGGTGGCTTAAGACTCTTGCGGAAGGCGAGGTGAGTGTGGACAGTGCGAATTTCTGGAAGGAGCTGATTCCAGAGGGCCAGGCCCCCGACAGAGAAGGCTCTTCCCCTAGGCCCTGCCAAGCAACATTGTCTAGTTGATGGGACCTGGAGAAGGCCAGCTCTTTGGGACCTAACTAGTTGCTGGGACTCCTACGGCTGGGACGTATAATCCGGAGCATCTTATACTCCGAAAAATACAGTATATCTCAGTATGAATCAACCTTTACTTGCATCTGATTATGAATACTTATCTCGTTGTGACTTCTGGCTTTCAGTAAGAACTGCATCTCCTTTTAATTTGGATTCTATGTATGATGATGGCTTTGTCTGATGAAATATGACCTTGAATTGCTAATTAATTGGCATCAGTCAAGGCTAGTACAATCATAAAAAACCTCTATCTTTTCTCCTCGAGGGTTATTGCAGACAAACTGTTTGAAAAACTGTTGTGTTTTAGGAACTCAGCACCAAAAGAGAATCAGCCTACACACATACTAATGTAGTTTAATGAGAGAATATACAATTCTTCCATAATAAATACAATCTAACATAACTACAGTCAGAAAAAGAAAGAAATCCAGCACTTTTCTCTGAAACCTAGATAGAGGAGTGTTCAGGGATTTCCAAATACCCCCCCCCCCCAATATTTGAATCCTTTTTTAAAATATAATTTTTATTTATTTTTATAATATAAAAATACACAACCCAGTAAATTGTGCTCCCGCGACCCGACAACATATGTACATTCAGTCCCCCCACCAAATGAGGTGTACTATTTTATAATTTTTTACAACCTAGGAACATCAACGTGTTTGCAAAGTGTAGAGTGATTCCAAATTGTTCTTGATAGCTCAGTCTCGAATTCTACTAGACATAAAACCTCTGATCGTGTCCCATCTTCCCATTAGTTTTTCCACTTTATTTTCATCAATCATATTCATTTTAATTTCCATAAACCCGACAACATATATACATTCAGTCCCCCCACCAAATGAGGTGCACTATTTTATAATTTTTTACAACCAGGAACATTAACCTGTTTGCAAAGTGTAGAGTGATTCCAATTTGTTCTTTATAGCTCAGTCTCGAATTCTACTAGACATAAAACCTCTGATCCTGTCCCATCTTCCCATCAGTTTTTCCACTTTATTTTCATCAATCATATTCATTTTAATTTCCATAATTTCAAATTGAATGTATTCCACCATGTACCAATACCAATTTTGTAACGTCCATTTTGTTGCTTCCTTCCAACCTAAAACTATTACTGCTTGGGCGCTTTTCTATAGCTGCTTCTTTAATTTCTTTAAACTCGCCCATATTCCTCCTCGTTATTAGTAATGCCGTTTCCTTTGTAATCACCCATTTTATATTCAGCATCTTATTAATCTTATCTTAATGACATCCATGCCAACAGAGTGTCTTAGCATTCTTAGAGATGTGCTATTTTGAATGAGTTAGTGGAGTAGTACTTCTGATGTCACTTTCTCCACATCTGTTGTCCAGAGGCGGGTTTCGCTTATCTTCATAGTGGTGTGCTGTGTGCGCATTGCGATGTTTTGTGCATGCACACCCTCGTTACACTTGTGCACGCACATGCGTTCCCTCACGTGACTTTGTGTTTGCACATGCGCAGAAGCAAAAACTCACCAAAACTCGTGGGCGGGCGAGCGTCCCCTCATGTGAGCTTGCTTCCGTACATGTGCAAAAGCAAAAAAGAAAAAAGAAAGAAAAGAAAACAGAAATAATAATAATAATTAATAATAATTTATTAGACTTGTATGCCGCCCCTCTCCGAAGATTCGGGGCGGCTCACAACAATAATAAAGACAATATAATAGTGAAACAAATCTAATATTAAAATAAAAGATATATAAAAGCCCAGCAATTAAGACCATACAACACATGCATACCAAACATAAAACATAAAAGCCTGGGGGAGGTGTCTCAGTTCCCCCATGCCTGGCGATATAGGTGGGTCTTGAGTAACTTGCGAAAGACAAGGAGGGTGGGGGCTGTTCTAATCTCCGGGGGGAGTTGATTCCAGAGGGCTGGGGCCACCACAGAGAAGGCTCTTCCCCTGGGGCCCACCAAATGCCATTGTTTGGTCGACGGGAACCCGAGAAGGCCAACTCTGTGGGACCTTATCGGCTGCTGGGATTCGTGCGGTAGAAAGCGGTTCCGGAGGTATTCTGGTCCAGTGCCATGTAGGGCTTTGGAGGAAAAAAATGGAGGAAAAAATGTGAGCCCGGCAAAGACATCGCTGGAGCTTTTATGAGCAAATTGTGCAATTGGCGGACTACTACTGGACTACAGCACTGGGATGCACTAGTAGGAACCTACCTCTGCAGTTGTCTTGAAAGTTCGAAACATATGTTGCTTTATATATGTAGTCTGTGTCTCGCTTTTACTTTATTGTAAGCATGGCAGATTCCAACCTGAACCTGATCTGTTGCTCATGAACAAGTTAATGCTTTTCAGAATAATAGAATAACAAAAGATTTCCTAAGTAAGGGAGTAGTTGAGTAGGAGATACACTAACATTCAGTTTAAAATCATCAGCTTCCTGTGAAAAGTTAAAGTAAGAATAGTAAGGTCAGGTTAGGTATTTAAAAGCATCCATAATATCTGAAGCCTAAGTTAAGCAAGCTGTCATATCCTCACAATAATGACAGATAGCTGTTGACTCAACTCTAGTACATTTGAATTGATTTGTATTCTTTTGAATGGAAAAGAATCACTTAGTGTACTTTCACAGAAAAATATGCACCAATTCAAAAGCAGAATAAGAAAGTCAGGCGGGATCAGGGGTGGCTTCAAACTTTTTAGCAGGGAGTCCTCCTCTACCTGGCTGCCGGATGGGTGTGGCCGTGGTGGGTGTGGCCTAGTTGGCCTCCTGTACCATGGGAGGGAGTGTTTTTGCCCTTCCCAGGCTTCAGAGGCTTTCCCAGAGCCTCTGAGAGGGCAAAAATGGCCTTCCCGGGCTCTGGACACCCTCTAGAGGCCCGAAACAGACCCATTTCCGGCCTTCCTGAACTTCCAGTAGATCTGTTTTTCACCCTCCCAAGCCTCCACAGGGGCCTTGGGCTTATCTGCATCAAAAATGGACTGTTTGGGGACTTCTGGAAGGGGCAAGGTGGGGTGGGCAGGGCGAGCCAGGAGTGGGATTTGGGAGTTCTCCGAACTGCATGGAATTTTAGCTAGTAGTTCTCCTGAACCTCTGCAAACTCCCAGCAGCCCACCCCTTATCAAATGTTAGATTCCATTAGAACATACATCTAAATTTAGGTTTCTTTTTTAAAAAAAAAAAATCACATAGTAAAGTGGTTAGAAAATGAGTGGGTGATTGTTTTCTTTGATCTCACCGAATCTCACAGGATGATTGAATTCTTTGATCTCAAAGAATCATAGAGAAAATTATAGAACCATGGTTGGCAGTTACAATCTGCAATCAGATTGTAACTGCCAAGCATGGTTCTATAATTTTTTCTATGATTGCTCAACAGCCAGTGAATGAATTCATTCCCAGATGAGAAAATATATTATAACTATATCACCTGAATGACATTAATGTTACTCCAATATATAGCAGCAATGTTGAAGTGCCCTTTCATACATACACACAAATGCATGCCCACAAACAGTACTGCCAAAAGCCAGTATGCCTTTTGCTTAGAACTTGTTGTCCCCAAATCACTCGCTTTATTTTTATTTAATGCGGAGGAGAAGGATGCTAGGAATGAATTTAATTTCCTTGCTTGTTGAAGAGAGGAAGGAGGATTTTGTTTTTTAAATTGTTTCCCTAGTGGAAATTGTTTGGACTAGGCAGTGTTTTTGCAGGAATGTATTTGTCATCTACGGAAGCTAGATTGCTTTCCCCACAATCTCAGCATTCCTAGAGCAGCAGTTTGGAGATGATAGAAAGAAAGATCAATCAATTTCATACTGCTTTGGAGAGACCGGAAAAAATGTGTGCCACAGGCAAGTGCCTTTGGCATATGTGGGCTGAGGATGATTCAAAACTCTTCAGGGTTAGCAGACACTGTTCTTTACAGGAACTAAGCAGAAGATGCAATTAAAAAACCTCAAAAGAAAGTAATTTGGTCTTATTTTTGCCCTGATCACGAATCAGTACACTTATTCATTTCAATTTTTTACTTTCAAAGATTTGTAATGGCTGCCCATCTTAGAACATCGCTGAGTGGCTCACAACAAAACTATAAAAGCTAAAAAAAAACAACCCTAAAAACCCAGCTGCCTGGACTTGATTGTCCCACTTGTATTTTTATATTTTCTTCTCCCTTTCCACATTTCAGGGGTAAAATGCTACTGGTTCAGCCCGGTACAGGTGTATCGGTAGCAGCGGCTGCCCATGGTTTGGAGAACTGATAGTGGGGGTAGCACGAGACTCCACCCACCCACACAGACATCACCATTCTCCAAGAAGGGTTGAGCTAGGCTCCAAGCTTATGGGTTAAGTGACTGCCCAGTGACGTATAGGACTGAATCAAAAGGTATAAAAGGAATAGATCCTCCATTGTTCCCCCTCTTTTTGATTCAGTCCGTGACTAATAGGATGCATGCTTCTCCTATGTTCATCAGCAGGCTTTGGCCTTACCTCTATACAGCAATAAGGCCAACTACCTTTTTGGCTTACAAGCGCCTTTATCTATTACCAGCCAAGCATATGTTAATTGATGGAATTCAAGCCAGCAGATAAGCCAGCCAATCAGTTCAGCAGGACCTTGAGAGTCGACGGAGCCCCTCCTTCAACAGCCATTTAAAGAAGTCTTCAAGCGAGGAGGCTATGCCTTAACAGGAAATGGGGTGGGGGAGGTTAGTAGCACAATTTTCTTTTTTTTAACCCTCTGCACATGCGCAGTGGGTGAAAAACTGTGCCAGTAGGGAAAGTAAATAGATTTCATTGCTACCCCATTTCCCAAACTTTCCTCTCTTACAGAATAAGCCATCTATTCCTAAACTGGTTTTCTTTGTGTGCAGGCTGAGCTTTCCTTAAAGGTCTTTGTTAGATATTTGCCTGGGTGACCTACCCAGACAGGGTAAAAGTCAAAAGTTCAGATTTGTTTATTGCATGTTGATTGGTTGCCTTCTTTGGTGCTTAAAATGTATCTTTGTAAAACTGCCTTGTTGCTGGGCTAGATTGTATAAATAGGAGAACTGTCATTGTATAGAGCTCTCAATACTCCATTGCATTTTGACTGAATTGACTTCCTTGTCCTGTTAGCGAAATAAACCTTGCTTGATTCAACCTTGCTTTGAGAGTTATTACATTGGCGACGAGGAAACTGACCCTCCGTGTGCTATCATGGCTATTCCATCGGTAGTCCAGCCACCTGAATTCTTTGACCCAGAAAGAATGACCTGGACAGCCTACATGGCGAAGTTTGAAATATTTTTGGAAGCGGCCAGCATGAAAGATGCCGACAGCGGCTGCAAGCATGCCCTTTTCCTCAATTACTGTGGCTACAGTCTTAACTGCAGGTTAGCTCAGCTCTGCAACTATGATGAATAATTAGCACCCAGGCTGCTATCTGAAATTGGCAAGATTCTAATCAATATGATCCCAAAGGCTTCTTTTTGTCTCCTGAAAAGAAGCTAACATGTCTCATCAAAACCCCTACCGTGTCATAGTATAGCAGCAGAACTGCCAATTGTTTCATTGTGGTGATTGAAGGCAAAATTTTGATACCTAACCTGACCTTCCTTGTCCAAGAAGCTTCAGAATCTACCACAATGTTACAGCACTCTTCTTCAAATTTCCCAGAAGGAAGCAAAATATATGAACCTTGGGGGTTTTTAAAAATTAATTTATTTATTTTTATTTTCAAAGTTTGAAGAAGCTTCTCTAACTCATATCCAAATGTGGAGCAGATAAACCTTTCAATACTTCCTTTAAATGGTCAATCAGAATTTCTGAACCAAACATCATTAATTATTCAGGAGAAATATATTAATATTCATTGACATCTTCCAGGAATCCAGACCTGCAAGAGATAAAAGACAGCAATGAGGTAGTTTTATAAAAAAGCAAAGAAGTTACATCAAAAGAAAACATCTGACACCATGGGATGAGACACCATCAGTATACTGACACGATGCCTTACATCTCTATCCCTGGCGATGCAAGCAATGCTGTGTCGACCTTCAAATGGTATCTGCTGTGTCTTGTGAGTGACGTAAGAACAACGTTATGTGAATATGACATAAAGGGTTTGTGGAACATGTTTGTGTTAAGGGAATATGAGATTGAACCCAGTGGTGGGATTCAATTTTTTTTTACTACTGGTTCTGTGGGCGTGGCTTGGCTTGGTTTGTCTGGCTTAGTGGGTGTGGCAGTGGAAGATTATTGTAAAATGTCCACCCACTCCCCACTCCAGAGGAAGGTTACTGCAAAATCCCCATTTCCTCCTGATCAGCTGGGACTTGGGAGATAGAGAATAGGTGGGGGTGGGGCCAGTTAGAGGTGGTATTTACCAATTTTCCAAACTACTCAAAAATTCTGCTACCAGTTCTCCAGAACTGGTCAGAACATGTTGAAACTCACTTCTGAATGAACCAATAAAGAATCCATCGATTATCCATCTGTTGTGGTTGGCTCTGGCCCAGCTCCTGTCCCAGGGAATGTGGAGGTGGATGCAGGGGAAACTTCAACATGTCATAGGCCTGTGTTATTGCCAAAAGAGTCAGTTCAGAGTTTAGTTTCCTCGGACGAAGAAGAAGGTGGGAGTGACTTGGAAGAGGGGGGCTTGGCACACAGCCCAGGCAGTCAATCTCCATTATCTTCCATTGGTTCGGATGAAGACATCTTGGACCCACGCAAGCACAGAATTATGCATAGAAGAGACCAAGTAAGGACATACTGTAATAAAGGCCTCAATAAACGTAACTGTTTATTACAGAACTCATGCCAGGCCTGGCAGGTACAGACTTGGAACGTAAAACATACACACAGGCTTATATACAACAAGCTGCCTGAGGCAGCACCCAATCCCCACAGAGAGAAGCTTCCCGCTTACATTGTAACTACGGCTGGCGGCCAATCAGCACCTTGGATAGGGACGCCTATCGCACGGCTCTAATCTGCGGCTGTAACTGAGCAGATATAACACTCCTATCCCTTTCGCTAGTACAAACGTAATCATTCAAATATTCTGGTCTCTTACACATTCTTCCGGACCGCCGTAGTTCTATAGTTTGTTCGTCCCTGACCTCCGGTCTCGCCCCCCGGCCTTCCTTGCTTAGAAGCGGCAAGGCTTCTTCCGAGCTGTCAGTTTCCACATTGCCTTTGCCCGGGTTTAAACTTTCTCCCAGGGCATCCCCGGGGAGGCTGCGATCCCTTTCCTCGCCTGTATTCTTTCCCTTGTCTAAACGAATCTGGTCCAAATGTCTTCTCCATACTCGGCCATCCCTTAACATGACCTCGAATGACCTGGGACCCAGCTCCCGGCTTACTCTTCCTTCTGCCCAATTTTGTTCCCCCGAATACGAGCGCGCCAACACCGTATCTCCCACCTTCACTTGTCTGGCCAGGGTTTCTGGCCAAGGCACCGACTGGGAATACCATGGATGAAGCCTGTCTAAAACTATCCGTAGCTTGCGACCCATTAATAACTCCGCCGGGGTCTTGCCCATAGCCACGCAGGGGGTAGTGTGCTGCGCTAATAATAAATCTGCCAGCCTTTTCTGCCATGAACCCCCAGTCATCTTTTTAAGGGACTCCTTGACTGACCTAACTGCCCGTTCAGCTTGGCCATTACTGGCCGGGTGCCAAGGCGATGTCAGCGCGTGACGGATGCCCACTGATACCAAGAACGACTCAAATAGCACCGCCGTGAATTGCGGACCGTTGTCAGATACCAGGAGGTCTGGAAAACCCTGTGTGGCAAATACTGTCATCAATGCCTCTATGATCGTTTGCGACTACGTGGATTTTAGGTGAACGACCTCCACCCACTTAGAGTGTGCGTCCACAATCACCAGGAAGGACTGCCCCATGAAGGGGCCGGCCAAATCTATGTGTATCCGAGCCCAGGGACCCGCAGGCGGCTCCCACGCCAATGGCCCCCCCCGGGGAGGAAAAGGCCGGTTCTCCTGGCATATTCTACAATCAGCCACTCTTTGCTCTACCCCCTTGTCCAACCCCGGCCACCACACATAATCCCGAGCCAGGCTTTTCATGCGGACGCTGCCTGGATGGCCATCATGCAAAAGTGCTAATACCTGGCTGCGCTGTCTACTCGGAATCACCACCCTGCATCCTCTCAGCAGTATACCCCTTTCCACGGAGAATTTGGTCCGACATCTGAAGAAAGGAACATATTCTTCGGCCGGGGCAGAGGCTGGCCACCCCCTTAACACCCATTGCCTTACCTGGGACAAGGTGAAATCCCGCCCTGTTTCCCAAGCTACCTCGGCTGCAGACAAAATAAGACCCCCTTCCGAGAGAGTGAATACTGAACATGCAGGTGCGGGGTCAAATAAAACCTCAGCCAGTGGGCACCTACTAAGCGTGTCTGCATGAGCTATATGGCGCCCAGGTTTGTATGATAATGTGTAATTATAGTTGGCCAGAAAAACGATCCATCGTGACATCCTGGGGGACAATACTATAGGGCTTTGCCGGGTCCCAGATAATAGCCCCAACAATGGCTGGTGGTCGGTCACTAGTTCAAAGTGACGGCCGTACAGGTAGTCATGGAATCTTCGGACTCCCACAATCAAAGCCAACGCCTCCTTATCTATGTGGCCATAGTTCCTCTCGGCTTTAGCCAATGTGCAGGAGAAAAATGCCAGGGGAGCTTCTGTAATATTGGGCAGTCTGTGGCTCAAAACTGCGCCCACCCCATACTGAGAAGCGTCACATGTGAGCACAAGCGGCAAACCAGGTGAGTACTGAGCCAGAATATTGTTAGAGGTAAGTAGCTCTTTAACCCCCATGAAAGCGGCTTCCTCCCTCTTTCCCCAATGCCAAGGTGACTGCTTGTCTAGCAGCCGGTGCAAAGGCTCGGCTACCGATGTCTTATGCGGGATGAAGACCGCATAAAAATTTAGTAAACCCAGGAAAGCTTGGAGTTCCCCCTTGGACTGTGGCCTGGGGGCATCCCTGATGGCTCGAATCTTGTCAGGGGTCGGATGGATTCCCTGCCCATCCACCGTAAAGCCTAGAAACTTGACCTGGGGAACACCAAACACGCATTTCTTAGCCTTTAGCTTAAGCCCAGCCTCCCTGAATTTAGCCAAAACCTTCCTCACCCGTGCCATTAGTTTATCTGTGGAACTCCCCGACACCAGGACGTCGTCGAAATATGGCACTGTTCCTTCCAGCCCATATAACAGCCGCTCCATCAAGCCTTGGAAGATTCCTGGGGCAATGGAAACCCCGAACTGCAGCCTATGGCATTTAAATACCCCCCGATGGGTGATGATCGACTGGGCCTCAGCTGTCGATGAATCGACGGGGAGCTATTGATAAGCTTGGGAGAGGTCAAGCTTTGCAAACACCCGACCCTCCCCCAGAGTGTGTAGCAGCTGTTGCACTACCGGCAAGGGGTATGAATGGTGGGCCAACGCTCGGTTCACAGAGCACTTGTAATCCCCACATAATCTGATTCCTCCATCCCCCTTAAAAGCAATCACCACCGGGGTCTCCCACACTGCTTGATCAACTGGCTCCAAAACCCCCTGAGCAATTAACCTGTCCAGTTCGGCATCTACTTTTGGACAGAGGGGAATAGGGACACGGCGGGCCTTTAAGCGCACCGCTGGAACTTGCGGGTCCAAACTGAACGAAATGGGGGTGCCTGTGTAGCTACCCAAGTTGCTATCGAAAACGGTAGGGAATTCCCGTGCCAACTGATCAAATCCCGACTCCCCCTTAATCACATTAACCCCCTCAACAGAGAGTCCAAGAGAAGAGAACCAGTCCAGTCCAAGCAGGTTTGCAAATGGTCCATCCACCACCACGAGTGGCAATCTGCCGGCGAAAGATTTGAAGCAGACTGCAAAGCGACCTTCGCCGATGACAGGAATCGCAGCTCCCTGGTAATCCCTCAGGCTCAAGGCACAGGGCTGTAGGTGACTCTTCCTCCATGCTGGGAAACAACGCTTAAGGGTGGCCCATGAAACCAAAGAATGAGCCGAGCCCGTGTCTACCTGCATGTTACATCGTGAACCCCCCAGTTGAACTACAACGGAAATTTTTTCAGCCGAGTCGGAGGTCTTTCTGACATAAGTATAAGAAGGATGAGGGCAGCTGTACACCACATTGCAGTCCTCTCTTCTAGTGGGGGGAAATCTCCTTTGTCCCCGAGGATTGAAGCCATTGAACTCACGCTGCTCTTTGAACGGAGTAGCCGGGGATCTTCGAGAGCGGCAGACTCTGGCGAGGTGACCCTTAGCGCCACAGCGCCAACACGCCATATCCCGGGACGGGCAAGTGGAACGAAAATGACCACACCCACACCCACGGCATGGCGACAACGGGGGACGAGGACGCCCCGTCGGTGCTCCTCTAGCCCGAGTTGTAGCCAACCTGCAGACCTCTTCTTCCTCAACCCCTAGATCGCCCTCCTCCTCTGGGGCTAGTTTGGGTTTATCCACCACGGTGGCTGCTTTTTGTGTGACATTGACAGAGCTGTCCATAGAGGCCAATGATTGAGTAGATAACTCGAAAGCACGAGCCTCCGCCACCGCCGCTTGAAAAGTTAAATCCCGGATCGCCAGGAGACGCCGCGTGAGGCGACCGTCCCTCACTCCGAAAACTAATCTGTCCAAAAGATAGTCATTTAGATCCCCAAACTCACAATATAACGCCGCTCTGCGGAGAGCGGCCAGAAAGTCATTGATGGACTCCCCCTCGGCTTGGTTTCGCTGGTAAAATGTATAGCGCCGTGCACACCGTGAAGGGGCAGGGGCATAATGATCTTGTAACGTTTTCAAGAAATCCTCCCAAGATACCTCATGGATTGAAACCGGGGCAAACAGGGCATGAGCTGTTTCAAACATATCGGGGCCACAAAAACCCAGGAAATAGGACCTCTTCCTATCCCCCGAAATGTCCTGGTATCCATTGGAGATCAGGAAGCAATCAAAACGGGCGACATACGAGTCCCACGTCTCCCCTTGAGGATCAAAGGGGGCGAATGTTAATTGTACAGACATCCTGACTTACTGTCACCACTGTCAGTCTTCCGCATAGGCTCGCTACCTCGTTGCGCCAGTGTAATAAAGGCCTCAATAAACGTAACTGTTTATTACAGAACTCATGCCAGGCCTGGCAGGTACAGACTTGGAACGTAAAACATACACACAGGCTTATATACAACAAGCTGCCTGAGGCAGCACCCAATCCCCACAGAGAGAAGCTTCCTGCTTACATTGTAACTACGGCTGGCGGCCAATCAGCACCTTGGATAGGGACGCCTATCGCACGGCTCTAATCTGCGGCTGTAACTGAGCAGATATAACACATACTATTGGAGATAAGAGAGGCCACCTGTATTTGGGTGGGGCTCCAGTAATTAGGGCTGCTGCTATAAATAGCAGCGTGTGGATTTGGCCATTGTGGAAGAGTATCTGATCGCAGTTCTTCAGGAATTGTGCCTTGACTTTGTTGATTTTTCACATCTTTGAAACCAACGCAGAGCAAAGTGTGTGGGTGTTTCACTTCATGGAAGAAGAAGGGGTGTGAAGTTTCTTCATAGCTGCTAGCTAAGTACTTAAAGACTAATTAAGGGAAATTGTACAGACTACCCGGTTGTTTTGGGACGAGTGCTCTTTGCAATACAAAAAGAGTGCTCAGTTTATTTTGAATTTTGTGATAAAGAACATTGTTTTGAATTTTCAAATGTGTGTGTGTCTGAAATTTGTATCCTTGAATTTTCGGGAGGCTCCTACCAGAGAGCCCGGCAGAGCATCCATCTATTGATATGCTGATGCAATAGTAATGAGGGCAGTTTTGATGCGTCATTGATGGCTGGGGAGATTTATATGTCACTATTGCATTTCATGGTGGAAGTTACTCATGAATGAATCATGTACACTCATTTTATTTATTATTTATTTATTACTTAAATTTGTATGCCGCCCCTCTCCGAAGACTCAGGGTGGCTCACAACACGTGGAAACAAATCATAAATAATCTGACAATTTAAAATATTAAAGATTTTAAAAAAGACCCCATATACTAACAGACATACACACAAGCATACCATATATAAATTAAACATGCCCAGGGGAAGATGTTTCAGTTCCCCCATGCCTGACGGCAGAGGTGGGTTTTAAGGAGTTTACGGAAGGCAGGAAGAGTAGGGGCAGTTCTAATCTCCGGGGGGAGTTGGTTCCAGAGGGCTGGTGCCGCCACAGAGAAGGCTCTTCCCCTGGGGCCTGCCAACTGACATTGTTTAGTTGACGGGACCCGGAGAAGGCCCACTCTGTGGGACCTAATCGGTCGCTGGGATTCGTGCGGCAGGAGGCGGTCTCAGAGATATTCTGGTCCAATGCCATGAAGGGCTTTAAAGGTCATAACCAACACTTTGAATTGTGACCGGAAACTGATCGGCAGCCAATGCAGACTGCGGAGTGATGGTGAAACATGGGCATACCTAGGTAAGCCCATGACTGCTCTCGCAGCTGCATTCTGCACGATCTGAAGTTTCCGAACACTTTTCAAAGGTAGCCCCATGTAGAGAGCATTACAGTAGTCGAACCTCGAGGTGATGAGGGCATGAGTGACTGTGAGCAATGAGTCCCGGTCCAGATAGGGCCGCAACTGGTGCACCAGGCGAACCTGGGCAAACGCCCCCCTCGCCACAGCTGAGAGATGTTTTTCTAATGTGAGCTGTGGATCGAGGAGGACGCCCAAGTTGCGGACCCTCTCTGAGGGGGTCAATAATTCCCCCCCCAGGGTGATGGACGGATAGATGGGATTGTCCTTGTGAGGCAAAACCCACAGCCACTCCGTCTTATCCGGGTTGAGCTTGAGTCTGTTGACACCCATCCAGGCCCCAACAGCCTCCAGGCACCGGCACATCACTTCCACCCATCTTACCCCCAATCAGTTTCATCTCAAAGGAGGTTGAAAACTTCTTGTATGATAATCAGAAAATGATAATTCTTTTGAAAAGTAGGATCATTCCAGATTACAGTGGTACCTCTACTTAAACTTAATTCATTCCATGACCAGGTTCTTAAGTAGAAACATTCTTAAATAGAAGCATTTTTCCCCATAGGAATCAATGTAAAAGCAAATGATGTGTGCAAACCCATTAGGAAAGAAATAAAAGCTCGGAATTTGGGTGGAAGAAGGAGGAGGAAGAGGAGGAGGAGGATAGTTGCTGCTGAAGGAAGAAGGTGAAGTGAGCGCCCCCTTTTGCCTTTCCACACCCAGACGCTCTGGAAGGCAACCTCGCGCCAGGTGTATGGGAGACAGCTCGAGGGAGTCACCACAGTGAAGTTGGTTATTCCCTTTCCAAGCGTCCAGAGAAAGGAAAATGCTCCGTTCACTCTGGGGTGCCAAAGCCTTCTTAAGTACCACCAAAAGGCTCCTCTGGCAGCCCAGAAAAGCCCGAGATGGCCGGGATTAAAGGGGGAATGGCAGGAAACTGGCCAGGCCTTCATGCTGCTCTCAAATTTCCTGGGAAATTTTTCCGGGTTCGGGTTCTTAAGTAGAAAATAGTTCTTAAGTAGAGGCAAAAAAATCTTGAGCACACGGTTCTTATCTAGAAAAGTTCTTAAGTAGAGGAACCGCTGTACTTTTCTTCCCACAGAGAAGATGAGAAATACTTGCTTTCCTACCATCTATGGGAAGTCTCTGTTTTCATCAAAAAAGAAAAGTTTCACCATAAGCTCTGTCCTTTTCGTAAGTTGTATCAATGATGTTAAGGTGGTAAAATATCTTTTTCAAAAATCTCTCCTACTGTACTCCCTGCAGACTGTTTCCTAATAGAACTGTTCCCTATTAGACAGACAAAACCAAATGTGGCTATCAACACCTAAAGCCCCAAATACCCTGCTATAAATGGATGACCTGCAATTATTCACAAAATCCAAAGAAGCACTTAAGAAATGATCTATGGACCACAATCTATGGATACAGTGAGATTAGAAGAATGTGATTTGGTCTATACAAGTGTGCAATTTTTGCAATTAAGAGATAAATTATTAAAGAATATCGCCGGCTGACTTACCGGCCCCACGGCGCTTTTGCGGAAGGGCCGGGCAGACTCGGACCCTTCCATGGCGGCCGCCATTTTGTTTTCGGCCGAAATCTCGCGAGGCGAGATTTCGGCCGGGAATGCCTTGCCCACGTGGCTGGGCATGACGTAGGGTCCGGGCGGGGCCTGCTGGCCCTATTTAAGGGCAGCAGGCCTTGAAGCAGGCCTTTTCGCCCCGGACCCAGCTCAAGAGCAGACACTCGGCTGAGTGCTGCTCCGGCGCCATTTTGGGTTGCCCTCGTGTCGCGGCCGCCATTTTGTGGCCGACAGAGGGAGCGAAAAGTTGTCTTCATCACTCTTGACTCTGAATCTGCCGATTGAGGCTCAAATCCCTGTGGTCTTGGAGGACTCGTGGAGCTTTCTTCAAGAGGATCCCCCTCGGGCCCGAGGGGGACTGGTAACCTCCTCCCGGCCGGGAGGAGGGCGCGGTTGGGGCCCCGCCTGGACTTGGGGTGGGGGCGGTTTGGCTTCTGGGGTCCCCGGTCCTGGGTTGATTGGAGGCCCGGCTTTTAGGCCTTAAGGGCCTACCCGTGAGGGGAAGCCTACGCTTTTGGGGCCTCGGAAAGGGGGCCTAGGGGGTTGGCAAGGGCTTCTCCCTTTACATTGATTAACGCTAGGTAGTGGCCCAGTGGTGGGGGACCAGCTGAGGTTGCTCCCCGCATTCTAGATTTTAAGGATTGGGGATGGCTCCGAAGAAGAGGCCTGCCACTGCCCCTATGGCTCCGCCGGCTGCGCGTCCCAGGAGGGCCCTTAGGCCTTCTGCCCGGGCTCGGGCCAGTAGGGAGGGGCCTACGGGGGTGGTCCCCGAGCAAGGGGGGGTGGTTTCGTTGCCTCCTGCCCCTCAACCTGATATTTCTCCTGCCATGTCTTGGGCCAGGGTGTTGGAGAGGCTCGACGAGCTCGAGCAGTGGAGAAGTGGTGCGGGCTCCGGAGGGTCCCTTGATCAAGTTCCGGCGGCGTTGGGAAGAGATCCTGCGGCGGCCCAGGCTGGGCAGATGGCTCCTGCTGGACGACAGGCCCCGGCAGGGCCGATGGCGGCTTTCCCGGGCCCCGCAACAATGGGCCCCCCGTGGATGTCATCAACCCCGTACGGGGCAGGTGAGGCTGCACCACACACTACACCGCTGTCCTTTCTTCCTTCACCCACCCCGGGTTTTCCCCCGGCGGGGGTTGGGAGTGGGTCCAGTTTTCTGGGGTCTTCCACGGGCACCTGCGGGCAGGTCTGGGCGCAGCCGGTTCCTCCTTCGGGGCCGCTGGCGGCTGGCCCTGCTCCGCTGCCCGGGCCAGGTCCTACGGGGATACCTGCGGTGCCCGGGGCAGGGGGGTGGGTTCCTCCAGCCCCTGCTGTTATGCCCCCGCTCCCTGTCTTGCCCTACCCCCACGGTGCGGGAGTTTTTGGTGTTGCGGCCAACACGGTATGGGACCCGTTCACTTGCATTAAAGCAGGGGCCATCCCGTTGCCGTCCACCCCTTTAGGATGCCACCTTCACCCTTCGGTGAAGGAGGCTATATGGCGGGGAGAATACGTGGATCTTTTTTCGCTTTTGAACCGAGAGGTTCCTAAGCAGGAGAAAGAGATTGTCCCGGGGGAGAAAATGAAGAAAACCAAAGTAACGAAATGCTTCAGCTCCTGGCTGTATGCTTTTCTTACTTATGGGTCTGTGGTGATTCAGAGGCAGCCGGCTATGGCCTCTGCCATGTTTAAATATATAGATTTGATTGCCAGGGCCCACTTCGAATATAAGGGCACCATATGGCGCCATTATGATAAAGGCTTTCGTATGAGGATGGCGGTAGAGCCTAACTTGCCTTGGGATATGGTGGTTCCGGACCTTTGGTTCCGGGCCACGCATATGTCAGGGAAGGAAGGGTGTGAGCGTACGGATAGTGGGCACTTCATGGAGGAGGAGCCTGGCGCGGCTTCGCCGGCCAAGGCGACTCCTGGTGTGGCTGGCAAGGGGGCCTCGCCCGCTTGTCATGAGTTTGCTGCAAAGGGGGCGTGTTTTCGTCCCTTTTGTAAGTACAAGCATGCCTGCGGGAATTGTGGGGGGTCCCATGCAGCTTCAGTCTGTCCCCGCCCCAAGAAAGGGGCGGAGAAGAAGGGCGGGGGTCCAGGAAAACCTCCCCCACCAGCTGGGGGAAAAGGGGCCCAGCCCAATTAATGTGTCTGTGCTCGAGGGTTGGTTGGTCGACTACCACCCTCGCCCGAGAGCCGAGTTGCTCTTGAGGGGCTTCTCCGAGGGATTTAGGATCCCTTATGTGGGCGTTAGGAAGGCTTTCATGTCGGACAACCTCAGGTCGGTTGTCGGACATGAGGACATTGTTCGGGCTAAGATTCGAAAGGAGGTTGCTGAGGGCAGGGTCCTTGGGCCTTTCCCGGAGCCGCCCTTTTCGAATCTTAGAGTGTCCCCCCTGGGGGTGGTCCCCAAAAAGGCGAGTGGTGAATTTCGGTTGATTCACCATTTGTCTTTTCCAAAAGGGGAGTCAGTGAATGACTTCATTCCTGACGAACTTTGTTCAGTCCGGTACGCATCCTTTGATGCGGCCGTGGCCATGGTTAGGGAGTGTGGGGTGGGAGCCCTTATGGGTAAATGCGACATTAAGTCGGCATTCCGGCTCCTCCCCATTCACCCAGGCGACTTCGAGCTTCTGGGCTTCCATTTTGAAGGTGGGTTTTATGTGGACAGGGCATTGCCTATGGGCTGCTCTGTTTCCTGCTCCCTTTTTGAGAGCTTCAGTACCTTCCTGGAGTGGGTGCTCAGGAGGCGTAGTGGCCTGGGTTCGGCCGTTCATTACCTTGATGATTTCTTGATGGCCGGGCCGGCGCACTCGGAGCAATGCTTTGCTTTGATGCGGGACTTCGAAGCCCTTTGTGCTCAATTGGGGGTGCCTTTAGCCCCTGAGAAGACCGAAGGCCCTGCCACCAGGATTACCTTCCTCGGTATTGAATTGGATTCAGAGGAGCAATCTTCCAGATTGCCCCTGGATAAGTTGATTAAAATTAGGACCAAACTTGAGGCGGTCTTGGGCTGCAGGAAGGTTACTCTTCGGCAGCTCCAGGAATTGGCCGGGATCCTTAATTTCGCCTGTCGGGTAGTGGTGCCTGGTAGGGCTTTTTCTCGCCGGTTGTATGATGCGATGAAGGGGCTACGCTTGCCCCACCATCGTACCCGCTTATGCGCTGGGGTCAGGGCTGACCTCTGCGTGTGGCGGGAGTTTTTGGAACATTTTAACGGGTTGTCTTTTTGGCGGCAGGAGCTTCTTTTGGAAGCGGAGCTGCAGCTGTGTTCCGACGCCGCAGGGACTTGCGGTTTTGGGGTAGTGTTAGGTGACCAGTGGTGCTGGTCGGCATGGCCTCCGGAATGGAGTGCCTGTTCATTGGTTAAGGACTTGACCTTTTTGGAGCTTTTCCCCTTGATAGTGGCCTTAGAGCTCTGGGGTGAGCAGTTTAGGGACAAGACTGTGCATTTTTGGTGTGACAATCTAGCGGTTGTCCATGTTGTGAACGCCCTGTCCTCTAAGAGTGACAGGGTAATGCGGCTTGTCCGCCATTTTGTGCACAGGTCCTTGTCTCTGAACGCCTTGTTTTTGGCTAGGCACGTCCCGGGGCTAGATAACGGGGTGGCTGACGCCTTGTCCCGTGGTCAGTTGTCCAGGTTTCGGACCCTGGCCCCGTGGGCCCGAGAGTCGCCAGAGGTGTTTCCAGCCCACCTGTGGAGCCTGGGAGGGCTCCCGAGAGCTGGAGAGATGAGGCCTCCAGGGCGATCGCCTTATCTGTAGCACCTGGCACCCTGCGAGCTTACCAGCGTGCAGGTAAGGAGTTTGGGGATTTCAGGCAGGGTAAGGGTTACCCCCATAGCTGGCCTGCCCCGGTTGAGCACCTAGCTGAATTTTGTGTCCTGCTGAAGGGGCGTGGCCTTTCAGTTAGGGCTATCAGGTCTAGGTTAGCCGGCCTCGCCTTTCTGTCCAAGGCGGGGGGGTTTGGTGATTTTTCGGGTGATTTTCGCATCCGAAGGATGCTGGAAGGCTGGGTGAGGGAGCGACAGGGGTTCCCTTCTGACACTCGCCAGGCCCTGACGGTTCAGCAGCTGTCTTTGATTAATCAGGCATTTGACAGTCTGTGTGCCTCTCTGTACGAGGCCCGTCTTTTTAGGGCAGCGACTTGTGTTATGTTTTTTGGGGCCCTCAGGGTCAGCGAGGCAATGGCCTCCTCGCAGTCTGACTTGTCGCTCCGGGCTTTCCAGCTTACTGATCTGACCTTTAGGCAGGGGGGTGTCTCCCTTTTGGTGAGACATTCCAAGACAGATCAGTTACACAGAGGGGTTAGAATTGAGCTTAGTGCTGCCACCGATCAGTCTGTGTGCCCGGTGGCTGCTTTGCAGCAATTTTGTGTCTTGCGGGGGTCAGGGCGTGGGTACCTTTTTCAACACCAGGATGGTACCCCCCTGACCCGGTATCAATTCTGGGCGTTAGTGTCAAAGGCTATGTCTCAGGTAGGCATGGATCCCGCCGGCTACGGAACGCATTCGTTCCGTATCGGCGCCGCCACTAGCGCGGCACTTTCTGGTTTCCCGGCCCAACGGATTCAGGAGATCGGCCGCTGGCGGTCAGCGGCATATTTGGGTTATGTTAGGCCCGCTGAGGATTCTGGGCAGGGTTTAGGCTAGGTAACCTCTCTGTGTGTGTCCTCTTCCAGGTTCCCAGTCCAGGCAGAAACCGACGGCGCTGCTGTGTGGCCACAGCATGGTCTTCTGGGCCGGCCGCTCAGCAGCCAGAAGCGCCATTGGGACCCAGCTGTCGTTGGGACGGTGGGTCAATGTTGTTTGGATGGGCCGGAGGGGTATGCGGTGGGAGGGGCTCCTACCGACGTTGCTGGGTACTCAGCATCTCAGGGCGGTACCCGGCGCTGCTGGGCGGGTGGCTACCCAGGGTCGCGCCCAGATGGGACTGGGTGGTCAGCAACCCATAGCCGCACCCAGATGGCTGGTCTTGCACCTCGGTGGCAATGACCTGTGCCTGCTTGGTGGTCTTCCATTGATCATCCAGGCGCGCGAAGACCTGCGGTGGCTTCGCACGGTATGGCCCACCACGCAAGTGGTGTGGTCAGAGATCCTCCCAAGGATTGTTTGGAGGGACGCCATTTCCCTTAGGGCCATACACCGGGTCAGGCGTAGGGTGAATAAGGCCGTGGGAAAAACAGTCAAGGAATTAGGTGGGGTTGTAGTGGCCCATCCCCTCATCACCGTAGATCGGCCGTGGCTTTACCGGGCCGATGGCGTTCACCTGTCAGAGCAGGGGAACGCCATTTTCTTACAGGACCTGCAGCGGTCTCTGCGTGAGCTGGCGCAGATAGAGGGGGGAGTCGGGGGGCCAAGATAGAGATCTGACCCCCGCTCCGTGGCAGGTTAGGGGCGGAAATCTGGGTGGTGGTTCAGCAACTGCGCGTTCTCCCTTGGGCATCTTTGGGGATGATTGACAGGTTCTCTCCAAGCCCATGGTGGGTGCTACCTGCGCACTTGGGGGGAACCTGTCTTTGGGTCCCGCTATTGAAGTCCCAGGGTAGGGGTGAGCCGGCGGGACCCCCCTCATGCGAGTGCATGGCAGGGTCTCAGGTGAGGGAGAGGTCCCTCACCTGGACCAGCATCGACTACGCCCTTAGTTGCCCAGGAATGTTGACCTTTTACGTCATTTCCGCCCCGGAAGTGTTTGTTTGACCCTGCAGGTCCACTGTTTCCGGGTCATAGTTGAATATGTTGATTTATGCAAATTTATGCTAATTCATGCTAATTTAATTAATAAATTATGCAAATTTATTATAATAAAAATGACCCAAGTTTAAATCCAGCTCTGGTGTCCGAGTCGTTACTCCGTCTCTTCTGCAAAATGCATTATAGCTAATGAACAAGCATGGTTTAATGCAATTAGCACTAGAAGAAGGTAAGAAATATTGAGCTTTAATGCAAGCTTCTGTCTATTACACAAGCAAATTAAATAGAATGCTACCTCTAATATAAAACAAATCCAAAAATGTTGAAAGACCAATGAAATGTAGAGAACATAATTGCACTCATAAACACATGTTATCTTAATCATTTTCCATATGCAGGTATGATTGATTGGAAACTAATTGAATTAGACTTGAAAGGAAAACAGGAAAATTAATTATTGTGAATCATGCTTTCCATCAAACAGTGATGTTGACATACCGGTACTCTATTTTGCCAGAAGTAAAGAAGGGGGAGAATTACTCCAAGTAAAACTAACGGTGTTGTAGAGAAACACAGCTTGAATGATGATAACAGGCACAGTAAGGTGTCATTTTAGGTATATGTGTTTGTATAGAAAAGCTACTGGAAACTGAAAAATCAAAAGAAAATTACAAAAAGAAGCAACTGAAAGTTAAAGTTAAAAACTTTGTGGGTATTTTACACATCATTTTGAAGGAATATCAGATAAATATATGACATGGCAATGGGAAGGTTGGAGTTTTTAAACAGTAAACTGAAGGAGCAGTCATGGCAGCACAGAAACAAACTACTTAATCTAACATTATCATAATCAAAACTGAACTGATTTTAAATAACTGCAAATGCCAATTGTTTAAAATGAAATCTTGAATTGAAATTGACCTCGTTAGAGCTGTACCAAACTAAATACAAGCAACAGTATGTTACAGTTGCAAAAATTGTGTACTGGAATTTATGTCAAAATTGCTAAAACCAAATATTTGAACAAATGTTTGAAAATTTGGGGGTTTTGAAATAAAGGGCAAACAAATACATGAAACATAACACACCTTAGAAGAAAAAGCAACTATATTATACCATTAGTATTTGGAGTTCAAGAGACATATAAAAGAAATATAAGGGAGGGTTACTAATATTTGGAAGCTTTAAATTTACTAGGTTTTGCCATCTTCCTATCTTATACTGAAGCTCTTGATTAGAACTTCATTGACTGGAAAATATCTAAGCTAGAGTGTGATACTCACTGGATGAATAGATGGTAATATCAATAATAATATGCCTATATGCACCTGTACAGGTAACAAAATCGCGTGTGGAGACGCAGGTGCTCCCGTGTTTCAGCGTGGTTTTTTGCTTCCACACATGTCCTGACATATGGCATTATTGAATGACATGAAAGCAACTCTGCAATAGACAAGAAAGCTCTACAGAGAATCATTAAAACTGCCCAGAATTTCATTGGGTTCCAGCTATCAGCCCTGGACGAAATCTTTGATTCTTGCTGTTCTAGGAAGTTGCACAACATTCTCAGAGACTCATCCTGCTTACAATCTTTTTGAACTATTGCCTTCTGGCAGAAGATACAGAACAATTTAAACTTGGACCACACATTTTCTGAATAGTTTTTATCCCAGAGCTTAACAATGAACTAAAGCGGTGATGGCTAACCTATGGCATGGGTGAAGTGGCACGCAGATCCATACCTGCTGGCACATGAGCCGTTGCCCTAGCTCAACTCCAACATGCATGTTTATGCTGGCCAGCTGATTTTTGGCTTGCACAGAGGCTCTGAGAGGGCGTTTTACCCTCCCCCCAGCTCCTTTGGAGCCTCGGGAGAGCAAAACATGAGCCTACAAGGCCCACGAGAAGTTGGGAAACAGGTCATTTCCAGCCTCCAGAGGCACTCCATGGGGCTGGGGAAGCTGTTTTCGCCCTCCCCAAGCATTGAATTATGGGTGTAGGCACTCACACATGCAAAATAGCAATCACGCACCTTCTTTCGGCATCCGAGGGGAAAAAGGTTCGCCATCACTGAACTACAGGGTCACCATCACTGTCCAACCATCAGCTGTTGGACAGTATTACTTGGTCTGTTGTGTGGGTGTTTGGGTGGTTCAGGGTGGGGAATTTGTGGAGGGTGGGGGTGTATTTTGGGGATTATTATGTGTGTTGGTCCTTGCTCCGAGTCTGCGGAGAGGGGCAGCATACAACTCTAATTAATAATAATAATAATAATTATTATTATTATTATTGTTGTTATTATTATTATTATTATTATTATTATTATTAGTGGTAGTAGTAGTAGTAGTAGTAGTATGTATGTTAATTTCATTGTATGGGTATACTGTGTATAAATGACAATAATAATAAAGTACAGTAATAAAGTAAAGTAAAGCTAATTGCTTTTAATGCTAACAAAAGGTTGTCGATGAGGTAGCTAACAAGTACAAGCAAACCCACTCTTTTTATATGGGGTGGTCAAACAGAACAACCAATCAGAAATTAGGGATGGCGCCCTCTAGGCAGCAAACAAATGAAAACTGCAAACATAGCACACACTCCCTAATTATTAACAATAATAGACTTCGATGCTAATAGGACAATAGACTGGCACTATCTAGATGAGATGTAACAATAAGTAAGATTCCTTAAAGAGAGCTGAAAGCCATTTCAAAAAGAATTTCAGCAACTCTGATTAACCAAAGACTAGCCTTTGTAGACTTCTCCATTTGTAGTCTTTTCCCCTATTTTATTCCTTATCTTGCAGATCATTTTGAGGTATACAAAAAAACCTGGCATGTTTTTTATGATTTACAATAAATTTCAGAAATATTCTTATATTTTTTTTTCATACTATAGGAAAAGTTAAGAGGAACCAGTAAACTACCAAAAAATCCCCACATAAACCATAATAATTTATGACATGAAGAAGGAACAAAAATGGCTTAATATAATATGGAGGGTGTTGAGAAAGGAACATTTTGTGCTCAGAAAGCTGCTCTCTAATCCAAAAGAAACCTGAATAAACCACAGGCATGGTTGGAAATAGTAATGTAATTTAAAAATGCCATTTGTTATAGTTAACTACTTGCAATTTGTATAGCAACTGTAACATACATATCCAAAGCCAGCCCAAATGGAGAAACTAAAGCTGCATTTTGTATTTTGAAGGACACTTATTTATAGTTGCTGAGCAGACCTCATTATTTTTCTCGATTTCCTCTGCAGATTGATTGCACTCTGTAGCTTGTATTGCATTATTTAGCCCTCTAAAGTTAGACCTACCGCACCAGAGCAAAAGGGATGATTGTTAAAATCACCATTTAATGATCTGAACTTGTCTGAAAATATTTTCATTTCCCACCCAAAAATGTGTTTTCCCCTAATTTCATATTTCCCAAATTATTTATGCTTTATTAAAATTGTTTCATTAAAATAATCAAACAATGCCCGGTTTTTCAAACCCTGACCATGTATTTATTTTAATTTACATTTATTTCATGTTCTTGCATAACTTTTGTATATAACTTGGAACTTGTAAATGAAAGAGCGGTTGATGCATTTTATGAAGAAGTATGGAAACCTTTCTTAACTGTCTATTGAGTTTGTAATGAAAGCAGATGCTGTGCTTTATTTTATTTTATTGAAATGTTTTCCGTCTTGTACTTCCCGAACATAGATAAAAGCTGAAATAACAAAATGTACCACTCATCATCTCATATGTTCTTGCATCAAAACAACTTAGACTTTCATAGAACTTGCCCCTTGTATGAAAAAAAATCAATAAACATCAGGCAACAGGCTAATAAGATCAGGCATTTTACTTGCAGTACAAATTGTTAAATATATATATATTTGCAACTCTTACATTTACTGCTAGTGTGACTCCCTACAAGAACACACAGAGTACAAAATACTGCTAATTAGCTTTAGAAAAATCTCAGAAGCTATTATGATATTAGCATCAAGTATCTATTAGTGAGCTTTTATCTCTGTTAGTTGCTTAGAGTTGTATCCCAAATTCTCCATCCAAATCTTTGGCAACAAACCCTGAGCTTCTTTTCACCTGTTTGAAGGGCCTGAGTTATTAACAGAATGGTTCACATATCAAACATAATGACTGCTGGCTTATAATAAATAACAAGTGGCACCTTGTTTTAGTATATGAGTCATTGAATAGAGAAACCATCCTACAGTGTTCCAGTAATTAAAAGACTTTTACATCTGAAGAGCCCACTCCTGAGGGAAATAGGAGAGTGTGATTGCTGCATAATTAACAACTTCTCTGGACCAGCATGAAAGTTTCTTCATTTCATATGCACCTGACTGATACATTTACCAACACATCCACTGTTGGATGAATAAAAAGGATATGAAAACCAACTACTTGTGTGCTATTTGATAACATTTGTGAATGAGGGATAGAATTTGGTAAGTCAAGAGCTTCAACTGAGAAATGTAAGTTTTAGATCCACGCTTAATACTAATAATTAAATAAAGAACTTAGGTCTATGACTTAATCTTCTAAAATTAAATTCTACTAAAGTCATTACAACTTTAGCAATCGAGTTGTTGAAGCGTGGAACTCATTACCAGACTCCGTGGTGTCAACCCCCAACCCCCAACATTTTTCCCTTAGACTTTTCACGGTTGACTTCTCCATATTCCTTAGAGGTCAGTAAGGGGCGAGCATAAGTGCACTAGTGTGCCTTCAGTCCCCTGTCCAATTGTCTCTCCTATATTTTATATATCTTTTCTCCCATCCATATATCCTTCCTCTACTCTTCATTCATGTATTCTATTCTCATATCTCTTCTTCTATCCGTTGTCTGAAATTTACTACTACACGTTTTTATTCTTCTTAACTTTCAATTTGTATTGGATAAAATAAATAAATAAATAAATAAATAAATATTTTTTTTAAAAAAAAAACTTACTTCTGGACTATTCCATGTAGAATTGTTCCCTACATCTTCTTAATAACAACTACATGATGTCCATAATTCATGGTCTCCAGGGGGTTTGAAAGACTCAGCATTGTTTTTGGTCTCCTCAATATTATGTACGCTGACAAAGGTGAAACTATGACAATGTTACGCTTTAAAGAAACATTTCAATGACTTTTGAAACCCTTCAGCAGGAAGTAAATCATGTTTTAATCCTCCCCATCAACTTTGAACAGAACACTGTTACAGGTCTCTTTGTGAAACAGTGTAATTTCTTCCCTAGGGCCACCTAGAGCAAGTACATAATTTTAATATAAATTGCTTCCTCCCAGAAGCATAAAAAAGATAGGGAATTGAAAATAGTTTTTTTCCCCCACTCAGAAAATATCTAAACTCTAAAGGGCTGATCTTCTGAAGGAAAAACCAAACAAACAAACTACTAACATCATTGTATCATATGCGTGAAACCTGGAATGATACACTCACTCAGAAGAGGCTAGTGTATTTCATATGGACAAATTCCATTTCCCAATGGTTTTGTATTGAAAGAGTTGAACCATGTCAATTTAATAACTGACAGAGAAAAACCAAAGCCAATGAAAATAAAATTCTGAGCACCAACTCAGAAGAGTGCATTTCCACTTAAGGTGGGCTGTCACAGAAGTGGGAGACAGATATTTTTCTAATGGGTTATGTCCTACTGGATTTTATCTTTTTATTTTCTCTAAGCTTAAGCGTCCATTGTGTTTGGGCGATGGTGGTGGTGATACAATGCATGTTATATCATGACACAAATATGCCCCATTACTTTTATTTATTTATTTATTTATTTAGTTAGTTAGTTAGTTAGTCCAATACACAATGAGGGTTTTAGTGGGTATATATCTATATACACATAGTAAAATACATGATGAAGGTTATAGAGGAGATACTCATAGTAAAATATATTTAAGAAAAAATAGAAAAGAAGATATAGTAATAGAACATATCAATGAAAGAATAGAAGAAGAGATATAGGACTAGAAGACAGGTATAGGAGATATAGGAGAGCAATAGGACAGGGGACGGAAGGCACTCTAGTGCACTTGTACTCACCCCTTACTGACCTCTTAGGAATTTGGATAGGTCAACCGTAGATAATCTAAGGGTAAAGTGTTGGGGGTTTGGGGATGACACTATGGAGTCTGGTAATGAGTTCCACGCTTCGACAACTCGGTTATTGAAGTCATATTTTTTACAGTCAAGCTTGGAGCGGTTAATATTAAGTTTAAATCTGTTGTGTGCTCTTGTGCTGTTGTGGTTGAAGGTGAAGTAGTCGCCGACAGGCAGGATGTTGCAGCATATGATCTTGTGGGCAATACTTAGATCATGTTTAAGGCGTCTTAGTTCTAACCTTTCTAGGCCCAGGATTGAAAGTCTATTCTCATAGGGTATTCTATTTCGAGTGGAGGACTGAAGGGCTCTTTTGGTGAAGTATCTTTGGACATTTTCAAGAGTGTTAATGTCTGAGATGCAATATCATTATTATTATTATTATTATTATTATTATTATTATTATTATTATTATTAATTAGATTTGTATGCCGCCCCTCTCTGTAGACTCGGGGTGGCTCACAACAGTGATAAAAACAATACATGGTAACAAATCTAATAATTAAAATCTAAAATAACAGTTTTACATTAAAAAGTCTCAAAAGAAAAAAAACCCAATAGATAAAATACATACACACAGTCATATCATGGGTTCCAAACAGATGAGCTGTATTCGAGGATGGGTCTGGCAAAAGTTTTGTAAGCTCTGGTAAGTAGTGTGAGATTGCCAGAGCAGAAGCTACGTAACTACATAGTGATATGTGTTGTTGCAATTGACATAGAGGAACACCGAGTTTGACTCAAGTGCTACAATGCACACTATATTGTGTTGCCCTCATTGCAATTAGGAAGTGATAAGACTTTTATGAGGATGGCTAAAAACCCGGTAACCAGGTATTTTGTTTGGTATTAGGGCTTGGCTGAGATTTTGGAATTTAGGCTGGAGGAAGCAGCTGGCTCAGCCTTTTGAGAAAACGATTGCCCTGTCTTTCTATCTTGCAGCATGTAAGAAGTGGAGCTTATTCTGAAAAAAATGATATAACACTTAGCACATACTTACCTAGATGCTGGAAGGAAGGGAGGGAGGGAGAAAGGAAGGGCCATTTTTCTCCTGTCTAATAAATCTGTGGCAGAGACAATTTCTGTGGAATAAAGTAACTGATGGCAGAATACATCTCTGCGGGACTTGCTAGAACAGCTCAGCGGGATTATGAAAAGAAGGTTTTGAGATCCCTAGTGAGAATCAGCAGAGCCCAAACTACTATAGTTATGGGATGTACACATATATACATCACATAACTATAAAATGCTACTTGGTATAGTCAAAAAGAAAGTGGGGTTGTAACAGGATTGTGCTAGCGCTCAGTTACAACATTCTAAACAAACCAAGAAAAAATGCAATATCTTGAAAATATCTTGACTTAAGTGAGGCTTACTGTTCTTTACAGTAAGGGAATGTGGTGGCTCAGTGGCTAAGATGCCGAGCTTGTTGATCAGAAAGGTCTGCAGTTTGGCGGTTTGGATCCCTAGCGCTGTGTAATGGAGTGAGCTTCTGTTACTTGTCCCAGCTTCTGGCAACCTAGCAGTTTGAAAGCATGTAAAAAAAATGCAAGTAGAAAAATAGGGACCACCTTAGGTGGGATGGTAACACCATTCCATGAACCTTCAGCATTTAGTCATGCCAGCCACATGACTATGGAGATATCTTTGGACTGTGTTGGCTCTTCGGCTTTGAAACGGAGATGAGGACTGCCCTCTAGAGTCAGGAACGACTAGCACATATGTGTGAGGGGAACCTTTATCTTTACCTTACAGTAACAAGGCAACATAATACGATGTTTGTGAGAGCTCTTGCTGATATTTAAGAGTTGTTGTACATCCAAGTTGCCCAATGTCTGATTCTTATGTTACAAGTGATGGGAGTTTATTTGCAGGATCAGATGAATATTACATTGCTGTTGAGTTAGTAGGTATGCTTGTCTCATTATGGTGCAAGGTCTATGATAGTATAGCATACCATAACAATAACAACTGCAGACATTAATCATTAGTGACAATTATATCTTTTATGTACACTGAGAGCATATGCACCAAGACAATTCCTTGTATGTCTAATCACACTTGGCCAATAAAAAATTATATTCGATTATAAGCTAATTTCAGATTTAATTTTGAACTTTAACAATGCTACAGAGCTGTCTTAAAGATGGTTAGTCCTATGAGCAGGAATGGCAAAATATTAACATGGATTGGATAATGAGCTAAGGGAAATGCTAGAGTCCCAGTGCAAAGCATTACAGTGATCCCCCGATCATTGCGAGGGTTCCGTTCCAGGACCCCCCGCAACGAGCGGGTTTTCGCGAAGTAGCGCTGCGGAAGTAAAAACACCATCTGCGCATGCGCAGATGGTGTTTTTACTTCCGCGGCGCTAGCGAGGAGCCGAAGATTGGGGTTCCTGGGAAGGGGACTCATTGGAAAGCCGCGCGGCTGTTTTAAAACGTCGCCGCCGGCATGGGGGGCTTCCTAGCAGCCCCCCAAACCCGGGTTGGGGGTCCGGGGGGTGCTGGCAAGCCGCCCATGCCGGCGGCGACGTTTTAAAACAGCCGCGCGGCTTTCCAATGAGTCCCGAAGACAAACGTCAAACTTCCGCGTTTGTCTTCGGGACTCATTGGAAAGCCGCGTGGCTGTTTTAAAACGTCGCCGCCGGCATGGGCGGCTTGCCAGCACCCCCCGGACCCCCAACCCGGGTTTGGGGGGCTGCTAGGAAGCCGCCCATGCCGGCGGCGATGTTTTAAAACAGCCGTGCGGCTTTCCAATGAGTCCCGAAGACAAACGTGGAAGTTTGACGTTTGTCTTCGGGACTCATTGGAAAGCCGCGCGGCTGTTTTAAAACGTCGCCGCCAGCATGGGCGGCTTGCCAGCACCCCCCCGAACCCGGGTGGCTGGGCGAGCAGCGAGCGAACGGCGGGTGGCCGGGCGAAGGGCGGGCGAGCGGCGAAGGGCGGGCGAGCGGGTGCTGGGGAGGGCTTCTCGCCCTCCCGCCAGCAAGAGGGGGAGCGAACGGCGTGGGCGGGCGAAGGGCGGGCGAGCGGCAGCGAGGAGTTTGCGTGGGCGGTGGGGAAACTCCTCGCTGATGCCCGCCGCTCGCCCTCCCGCCAGCAAGAGGGGGAAGACCCAGGGAAGCCGCCCAGCAGCTGATCTGCCCGGCGCCATCTACGCATGCGTGCCCATAGAAAAAAGGGCACGCATGCGCAGATGGTGTTTTGACTTCCGGGTTGAAAAATCGCAAATTAGCCTGTTCGCAATGGTCAGGAACGCAATAACCGGGGGATCACTGTATACCATGAACATGAATAGTCTAGACAGAGCAAAGCAGCATAGAAAAAGATAAAGTGTAGATCTAGCCCTGGGAATAAACAAATCATTAAGGAAGTAGTTTTAGGAAAAATTATTCAGTGCTGAGAAAAAAGCAAAGATGAAAAAGAATCTCAAAAATTTCTCTGTTTTAGATAGGTGGATGTTAATACCATAAAATGGGGTTCAGAGAAACTCAGCTAACCTTCAAAATTCTGCTATTATACCTTTTAACAATAAATCTAAAATGTGACAGGCACTGATAGAGAAGCACTGTCCGTTTGTTATGCATTAAAAATGTACAATTACTATTGATAATAATAGAAAAATGGGTCCTAAGAAACCAATGAGGCGGGGAAAATGAACTCTTAGGATAGAATAAAGAAAGGCACTTCATTCACTTCCTGACCACAGCCTGAGCAGAAAAATGACTAGACATTTTTTTATTAGTAAAAATAATTCAAAGATACTTAAAAGCATTGATAAATGTATTGATTATTGATTTGTTAAATGTATGCTGCCCATCTTATTTGGAAATGATTCTGGGCAACTTACAGTATTAAAATCATAAAAAGTGAATATTTTAAAAATAATAACAATGGAAATTAGGATCAAAAATAGAGTTATACTTAGAAGATGGGAAACGAAGGAGCATGATGCTCAAGGCAGGCGAGGTGGGATTGCATCCATAAATACAGGAAAGACAACAATTCAGCATGGAATACGTATCTTCTAACATTCCAAGGCAAATCATTTTCATCATTTATTTTAGAAATATCGTTTAAGCAAAGCAGAATGTGCCTATCAGGCCCCAAATACCCCATTTGCTATGCATGGATAACCTGCAATTATTCACAAAAATCCAAAGCAGGATTTAAATCTCTGCTGAACACAATCTATGGATACAGCAAGGGAAACAAAAACGCAATTTGCTGTAGACAAATGTGCAATTTTGGCAATTAAAAGAGACACAATTGTTGAAGATGGATTGCAGCCAATGAATGGGAAGGGCCTAATCCAATTGGCACCAGAAAAGGAAAATAATGAGGATAGATACAAGATTCTCATTCATTACAAGAGTGAATAGAATACTAGCTCTAAATAAGTAAATCCAGAAATTTGACAACAAAATGAAATGCAGGGAACATAATTAAATCCATAAACACTTGAGCTGTCCCAATTATTTTCTAGACTGGAGGTGCAATTCTTTAGACCCAAGCTGAATTAGATATGATAGGAAAACAAGAACATCAATGACTGTGAATCATGCTTTCCCCCAAGCAAGTTATAGACAGTTCTATTTTCCTAGATATAAAAAAGATAGAGAATTACTCCAAGTAAAGCAAATGTTGGATAAAGTGAAATACAGCGGGAATGATGAGATCAGGCACACTAAGGAGTTATTTTGAATGGATGTTTGTAAAGAAAAGCTACTAAAATTTACAAAATGAAAAGAAGATTGCAAAAAGGAAGCAACTGAAAGCTGAAGTTAAACCTCTTCATAGGCACCATAGACATCATTCTGAAGGACTATCAGATAATAATATGACTTGGCAATGGGTGAGAATTAGAATTCTTAAGAAACTTGTTAGATCCTGGGACTGAAGAGGCTTGAGACAGATTTTAAACAACAGCTCTTTATTATAGCAATGAATAAGATCCAGCAACTAGTCAGGCTGACAGCTCTCCCTTTTATAGGGAGTTATCAGATGGCTCAACCAATCAACAGTCTCCATTTTCCTGCTTGAATTGGGGACATTGGCAAGCACCGTACCAATACTTAACAATGGAATATAATATAATATAATATAATATAATATAATATAATATAATATAATATAATATAATATAATATAATATAATATAATATAATATAATATAATATAATATAATATAATATAATATAATATAATATAATATAATATAATATAATATAATATAATATAATATAATATAATATAATATAATATAATATAATATAATATAATATAATATAATATAATATAATATAATATAATATAATATGTATAGCACAGCACAGCACAGGAATGGAATGGAATGGAACAGAATAGAATTCCAATTATGGCCAAGTGTGATTGGACACATAAGAAACTTGTCATTGGTGCACATAAAAGAAAAGATATGAGGGTTGTCCCAAAAGTAATGCATCACATTTTTTTTCTCAGGCTATAGTAATGGTACAAACGCAAAACTTTAGATATGCATTATTTGAATTGTCGGGAGTGCATGTATAAATTTTGTGTTTCTTCAGACAGATAGTGTAGCTGCAGCAGTGTTTTGAAAGGATGTCTGTAAATGATGTACGTTACAAGCAGCGTTTCGTCATTGAATTTCTCACTGCGGAGAAAGAAACTGTTGGGAACATTCACAAATGTTTGTGTACAGTTTATGGAGAATCTGCAGTTGGCAGAAGTACGGTTAATCGCTGGGCACAGAGGGTGAGGCCATTAGATGTGATTCGCACAGTGCAGAAATGGCTTCATGACCAGAACAAGGAGTGGTACCAACAGGGTATACATGCTCTTGTGTCTCGCTGGAGGAAGACCATAGAATGGGATGGGGATTATGTTCAAAAATAGGGAGTGTAGAAGAAATATCATTCTTTCTTCTGTATAAGTTTCTTGTTCCTTATCAAGAATCATGAACTACAACACTTAATGATTGTCATATGGTACAAATAAGCAATCAGGGAAACAATCAATATTAATATAAAACCATGACAGAAAATGCAATCTAGCATTATTAAAGCCAAAATTGATCTTAAATAATGACAAATACTATTTGTGTAAGATGAATCTGGAATTATAGATGACATTATTATAGTTGCAAAATGTATATTGGAATGTGTGTAAAATATTTTTCTTTATCATTAATAAAAATTTCTGGAACTGCATATTTGAATAGGACAATGAGGAGATCAAGAATTTTTATGAAATTTTGTGTTTTTAAAAACAAACCAACAAATATTTTAAACATAACCCTGTCAGACATTACCTTTGCTGAAAAATTGTAGTTCATAGAGATAGCAGTAACAAAAGATAATCACATTGATCAAATCCAAATGGAAAAAATAATAATTTGCAAATTAGGGTTGAAAGTAAGTGTCAATTATAATAACCAACCATAATTAGAGCCCAATCAAAGGGATTCACCAAATACTGGAAATTTAAAATCTAGTGAATTTTATACCATTCCCTTTGCAAAAAGAGAAAGAAAAATTTCTCTCTCCCCCCCCCCTCCGCATGGCGTACAGAACCGGGGTACATGGAGGAGGGGCTCTCTTTCTCCAGCAGGTAGCTCATGTACATGGTGGTCTCTGCATGCTGCTGCTGATGCGGGGGAAAGGTTGGGAAAGCGGCAGGTGGGTAGGGCGCACGGGCTGAGCTGAGCTGGGCTGAGCCTGTCCAGCTTTTAGGAAGGGTCACCACTTACTCCTGGTACAAAAGATGCACCATACTGGCTTTTGGAAGCTCAGGCAACCGGGAGCAGTAGAGGATGAATGGTTCTTGAAGTGGCTCTGTTGGAAATGGCTAGGTCAGGCCCATGACAACCTGCGGCAGGTGATGTGGAGAGGGGGAGGAAGGAGGGAGGGGAAAGGAGAGTAGAGTAAAAGAGAGTAGAGGAGAGTGAGAGAGAGTGAGTGAGAAACAGAGAGAGGGGGGAGAGAGAGATGGCAAGAGAGAGAGAGAGCAAGAGAGAGAGAGAGAGAAAGAAAGAAAGAGAGAGAGAGAAAGAGAAAGAAAGAAAGAGAGAGAGAGAGAAAGAGACAGACAGAGAGAGATGGAGGGAGAAAGAAAGAGAGATAGAGGGAAAGAGAAAGAGAGAGAAAGGGAGGGAGGAAGAGAGAGAGATAATTTTTTTTGCTATTTTTTGGGCTAAACTTTTTTTAGCGCCTCCCCCTACCCCCACCCCTGCTCAATGGGGTCCCTCTTTCCCAATCTTAAAAACTGGTCACTTTGCACTTGTTTTATGAATTCTCTGAATTAAAGTACATATTAGCCCTGTTCTTTTTGTATTTTTGTTTCTTTTAGTTTTAGCAAGAAAATAGAACACTTAGTAATGTGTTCCATTCAACAATTTTTCAATACTTTTCTAAAAGCTCACCCTCACATCTATTTACTGCAAATGTGACAAAACAATACAGCTTCCGAGGAACCATTCATAAAGAAGCAGACTGTTAAAAAATTAAATAAACAACGTAAAGCTGAAAGCAGTCTCATTGGAAGCAGTGCTGTGCACAAATTATTAATAGTTAATAATCAGCAGGCTGCTGATATATTATGGCTCTTGTAGCACAATCCTCCCAACATTATAAAGTAGAACTTGCTTTCATAGATTTTGTATTATAACTTTTCTGTACTTCTATAGATGAGCACAATTTGAATCGTTTTCTCAAATGTTCTAATAATTCTAGAATATTTGACAAAATGATTATTACTAGAATGGGAAGGAATTCCTTTTGGTAATCATCATCTCTACTACAGCTTGCTTTAGCAGCTTGCTAAAACATTGTCAGTGTTGGATTTCAGGGCAAAACCTTCACGGGACCCAGTGAAAGCCATTTGAAATGAAGGCAGGTTCTTGTGCATAAACAATGAACAAAGCAATCTCTTGTGTATAAACAATAAGCAGGCCAACATTTTTCAGATATTTCATATGGTTGACTTGTCCCATCTCAGTGGACATAGTCCACGTGCTGACTATTAAAAATAGTGATTTGGTGAGATTCAATATGTGTACCTATTCCATCATGACTCCCATTATCTTCAACAGCATAATATACCAATAATGGCATTTTAAAAACCTATAGTACTCCCAGCATGGAGCCAAGATGTTAAAGGACCCCATTTTATGTATTTTATCTGTATTTGTGGGAGCAGTATTATGGATCTTCAACACAATTTATATTTAGACTACTGTTTGATGCTCGTTTGATGCTTATCAAGTAGAAAGTATATGGGTTGGGGTGGAAGTGTAATGAAATGAAATGTATGGATGACCTTTGTAAATGAGGAGCAGAGATGCTTCCTTTGTAAATGAGGAGCAGAGATGCTTCCTGGAAATAGTCAGGCAAGATCCCCACCCCATGGCTTAAGGGTCAAAGAAAAAAAAATTAAGGACTAAGGATCCATTTAAAAGTGACAGTGATAAGTCTGTACTTTTGGACTTGCAAGATTCTGTTAATATGTAGTAGGCTTGCAATAGAGTAGCAGTACATCTAGTTGCACTTACTGTCTGGTTTATATGGAAGGGATGACTGGGTGTGTATGTATGAGTGGGAGACTATCTCCAATTCAGTCCTACAAAGAGCTGTGGCTATAGCAGCCACCAGGATCTGGGAATATTCTATCTTCAATCGGGTTGCACTTTGTTAAGAAACATTTTTACTACATGGACAGATATTCTGTTTTTAAGACTGATAACTTTTTTACTCTACTTGCTTCTTCCATTTCTTGCCAACCTTCTCTTCAATTTTGAAAGTTTCTTTAAAAAAATATTTTCCTTCTACTTGCTTATTTTCTTGACCATCTTCTCTTAAATTGTGAAAATAAAAGATACTAATGTGATATTTAAAATTTGCCCTGTATTATGTTTGGAAGATTCTACCAACTGTTCTTCTTAATTTGATTCAATACATAATTTTCTGTTTGCTTGTTCTTCAGTAAATGGATTGCAATTTCAAACAGAGAAGCACCTCAGATTTCTTTTATAAGAAATTTAACCAGATCATTAAACAAATATGACTACTGTATCCTGTAGATAATTAAGGATTTGAACTGAAACATTTCACAGCAGGTGGCAGCTGAATGACTCTGGTTGATTGCCAAAAAAAGCTAAACACTTGTATAAGATTGTAAAGAAAACTACACACTCTAATCATTTGAGGGAGTCAAATTATCTTAATTAACTAAAAGCTAGGAGAAAATATCAAAATAGATAAAATCCCTATTTGTTCTACCGAACAGGTGGTTGATAACCATTTTAATTTAATACTCATCCTGTGTTTTTCAGAGTATAAAAACACCTCCTCCTCAAAAAGTGAGTGAAAATCTAGGTGCATCTTATACTCCGAATGGAGCCTCGCCCACATGCTCCATGCATTGCATTTTTGGATAGTTCCAGGCAGTGGGGATCCTTACTTCCACATGGAGCCTGATTCCTGAAGTGTCCCAGGAAAGTGCATTGAAAGTCAAGCTTTCTCATAGCAAGGCCCGATAGACAGGAAGCACATCAGTCTTCCTGGAGCTACCATTTTGTAAAGATGCTACTGGGCTTCCCAGCAAGCCCCTGCACCTTTGTTGGAGCCTGATTTCTGAAGCAGCCCAGGGAACTGCAGTGAAAGCCTTTTCAACGAAAGCATTTTGTCTTGATCAATTTTTGTTATCTTTGGCATTTCTCCAGCAGCTGTTGCTTATATCATTAATCTTTCTTAACTTTTTTTTTAAAAAACTTATTCTTGAGCTCTCTATGTTTTTTGTTAGCTCCTGGTATGACACAGCCTTTCTCTCCCTTTTCACCTGATTCTTGTTCTGATTGGCTTGCAGCCAGGCCCTCTGGCAACCGACCTTGAGCCTGATAAACTGGGGCCCTCTGGGCACGGTTGGCCTGTGTGGCTGCCAGAGGAGTTAGATAGCGAGCCAAAGGAAGAGGAAGAGTCTGGATGTGAGGAGCCTACAGAGGCTACAGAACCCTCAACTGGGGATTTGCAGCCCCCAACTGGGGATTTGCAGCCCCCAACTGGGGATTTCCCAGGGTCTGAGGATCAGGAGACAAGGGACTCGATCCTGAATGTTCGGGTGAGGATGCGGGGCTGGCAGGAGCAGTTAAGAAAGCTCAGAAAGAGGAAGTGAGCTCAGCTGTGCATAGTCTGCACTCCCCGAGAGTATATAAGGGGAGGAGTTTGGAGGGTGCTCTTTGCAAGAAGCCAACGTTCATGTTCTCCAAAGGAGAAGAGTCTGTAAAGAGTGTTTTTGTCTGACAAACCTGGATATTGTACTGGACATTTATGGAGTTAATAATATTGTGAGTAGACTTTTGGCTGAGAAGCAAGTGTGTATGGCTTTATCTTATCAAGCTGGCCTCACGGCAGGGGAAAAGACATTACTTTGGTTTGCGTTTGAGTAGTTTAACAAATGTCTTATAAAAAGACTCTTGTTTTGTTTAAAACCTCTGTGTATGAGTTTTCATTTGGGGCTAATTACCGGTCAGCTGCTGTGCAAGACACAACAATTCTCTTTCTCTCTAGTTCCATGGTTTGACATTTTATGACTTCCTGAAAATTTTCTCACTCCATTCACAGACTGAAATGCTTGCATGACATTTTAAGATATAGTAGGAAAAACAAGTATATAAATATTCAATAAATAAAAATGTAATATTACTGTTGAACAAGTAATAGCTGCAGTGCAGCAAGGTTATGTGATATAACCTTGTATATAACCTATATACAACACCTGTGACATAAGGTGTTGGATGAAGGTGGTGCCATGGATATTGCCTATCTGGACTTCAGCAAAGCCTTTGATAGGGTTCCATATAAAGAGCTGATAGATAAATTAGTGAAGATTGAACTTAATCCCTGGATAGTTCGGTGGATTTTCAGCTGCCGGAAGCATAGACATCAGAGAGCTATTGTTAATGGCGAGTATTCTGAGCAGAGACAGGTTACAAGGGGTGTGCCACAAGGGTCTGTTCTGGGTCCTATTTGAAGTAAACCCAGAGACAGGGTTAGGTGAGAACGGTTCCTTTATTTCATCTCAGTAAGGTAAGTGACTTCAGCGGATACCGTCTGCTCTACCTGGGAGAAACCGCTCCTTTTATACATTTGCGGTTCTCGCCCGAGAGAGAGCAGCCACGTCTGAGCCAATCAGGAGCGACTTCCTGATTCTCGCTCAGACAGCGTTTCCACACGGAACCAAACTATTTACAAGGATACAACACCCCTCCCTCCTTAGTCAGGATACATCAATCACGAAAGCCACGTGACAAAGTCCTCCAATCTGCTGGGTCTTCACGAGGCTCGCTCCGACCTGCGCAGTTCAATTGAGTCCTCGCTGCCGACGGTGGAGGTTGGTTCGTTTGCGCTTTCCCGGTGCGGCTGGGGCCTGGTTTGGGCTCCGGCCTGATGGGTTGATCTGACTGGCACAAGACCGACCTCGGAGGATGAAGATGGTTCGGCGTCGCTGGAGGATCCTTCCTGACCCGATAAGTCCATTTGCCAGTCTATTAAATCGGGTTGCGCGTTACAGTCTGTTAAAGTGGGAGAATCTGTTTCAACGGGTTGTTCCGATGAGTTTCCCATGTGCTTACGTACATGGTCAATGTGCCGCTTCCACATTCGACCATCCTCTAACTTAACAATGTATGTTTTTGGAGCGGTCTGTTGTACAATTTTTCCTTTCATCCAATTTACACCCCCATCAAAATACTTTACAAAAACATTTTGCCCCAAATACATTTGTCTCTCAGGGTTCACATACATAGGATTTTTGATACAAAACCTTGGGTGTAGCCTATCCAGGGGGGACCTCAGTTTCCTTCCCATCAGTATCTCAGCAGGGCTTATGTGCGTGTGAGTGTTTGGGGTAATATGCTGGGTTAACAAAAACTGGTCCAAATTCTGTTGTACATCTCCAGGGCCTGATCTGCGCAATGCTTCCTTTGCCACCCGAACGTAACGTTCTGCCAAACCATTAGCCCAGGGTGAGTAAGGTGAGATGAGCGCATGTCTGATTCCTAAATTATCTAAGAACAATTCAAATTGCCTGGCTGTCAATTGGGGCCCATTGTCAGACACTAAGATATCAGGACAACCATGGGTGGCAAACAAACGGCGCAGAACCTTAATGGTGGCACTTGTAGTTATATTGTTCATTGCTATGATTTCCACCCACTTGGAAAATGCATCAACTACTATTAGAAAGTATTGTGACCCCACTGGCCCTGCAAAATCAATATGGACTCTGGACCACGGCCCTGCCGGTTGTTCCCACTCTGCTGGAGTTGTTTTGGGGGGGTTAGGCCATGACTCTTGGCATGGATCACATTTGGCTACCCAGTTTTCAATATCAGTGTCCAACCCTGGCCACCATAAGTGCCCCCTAGCTAGGGCCTTCATCCTGACAATCCCAGGATGGCCCACATGTAACACTTTGAGTACTTTGGTCTTTAGACTTCCAGGAATGATTACTCTATCACCCCACAACAGGCAACCTTTCACATATGACAATTCTAGTCTTTTGGTTTTGAAATCACACAATTCAGGTTCCACAGAGTCGTTCTGCCACCCCTTAAGTACCCCATTTACCACCTTTTTTAGGATTGGGTCTTGCTGCGTGTGTGCAGCCACTTCCCTTGCAGTGGTTAGTGGGTTGTCTTCAAGTTCTATCATTAGGACATCAGCAGACGGGGCAGGGTCCTCTACTAACTCTGCCATGGGGCACCTACTGAGACCATCTGCGTGGTTGATGGTTTTACCCCCTTTATGAATGAGCTCGTACTGGTATCCTGAGAGGAAAAGGGCCCATCTGATTAACCTTGGGGACATAAATGGGGGAGTAGGTTTGTTGGGGGCTAAAAGGCATAGTAAGGGCTTGTGGTCGGTAACCAATTCAAAACTCCTGCCAAAAAGGTAATTATGAAACTTCTTCACTCCTGCCACTAAAGCTAGAGCCTCCTTATCAAGTTGGCTGTAATTTCTCTCAGTATTGGTCATTGTTCTCGAAAAGAAGGCAATTGGGGCCTCTGTATTATTTGGCAAAACGCGTGCCAAGACCCCTCCCATGCCATATGGGGAAGCATCGCACGTAAGCCTGATGGGTAGCAAAGTACTATACTGGACTACCACACTTTTAGAAGTTAGCAACTGTTTTATTTGTATAAAGGCTTCGTGTTCAGTTCTCCCCCATGTCCAAGGGGTTTCTTTCTGGAGCAAACGGTGTAGAGGCTCTGCTGCTGTTGCCTTCTGTTTTAAAAAGACGGAGTAAAAGTTAAGAAGGCCTAAAAAAGCTTGCAATTCTGTCTTATTTTGTGGTTCTGGGGCTTCTCTAATGGCTCTCAATTTTTCAGTAGTGGGGTGGATACCTTCCCCATCGATTTTATAACCTAGGAATTCTACACTGTTGGTTCCCCACACACATTTGTCAGGTTTGATTCTTAGCCCTTTGTCCTGCAGTCTCTGAAGTACTTCCCTTATTCTTTTGTTGAGCTGCTCTTGGTTTTCCCCTGCAATTAAGATGTCATCAAAATAGGGAATGGCCCCTTTAATCCCTGATAACAACCGTTCCATTATGCTTTGGAATATCCCTGGGGATATGCTTACTCCCAACTGTAATCTGGTACATTTAAAGGCACCCCTGTGGGTTACAATTGTCTGTGCGCGTGCTGTCGGTTCATCGACAGGGAGCTGCTGGTAAGCTTGCGCTAAATCGATTTTTGCGAACCTTTTTCCTTCCCCCAGGGAGTGAAGGAGCTGTTGTACCACAGGAATGGGGTAAGGGTGATGTTGGAGGGCTTTGTTGAGCGTAGATTTATAGTCAGCGCAAACCCTTAAGGAGCCATCAGGTTTCAGAGGCGTGACTATGGGTGTTTCCCATGGACCCTGCTCTACAGGAATTAAAATGCCTTGGCTTATGAGCTTATCCAGCTGTAGGTCTAGTTTGGGGAGGAGCGGAAGGGGTACCCTGCGAGGTTTGAGCTGTACAGGCGGGACCTTGGGGTCAATAGAAAACGAGATAGGGGGCCCTTTATACGATCCCAAGGTGGGGCTAAACACTTCTGGGAATTCTTGTAAAAAGTTAGGCATGCTATCAGAGTTAACAGTACAAATACCAGAAATTTCAATTCCCAAAGGTTCCATCCAAGCCAACCTCAGGAGGGAGTGTTTAGCCCCTGTAACAACAATCATTGGTAGGGTACATTTAACATTTTTAAACACGATAGGTACATTCACTTGGCCTAAAACAGGAATTATTCCCCCTTGAAAATCTCTAATTACCAACGAGGTTTGTACTAGCTCAGATTTGGAGAGGTTAGGCATATACAGTTTAAGCTTTTCCCACGGCATAATGGTGTATTTAGACCCCGTATCAAGTTCCATAGAACATGGTTTGTTGTTCAAAAGCAGGGAAATTACAATTTTGCCCCCATTTTTTGTTGCCGTGTTATTCACGGAAAATTGATTGTTACCTCTTGAGTAGTCGCGGTTAGCGGTTGGGTAGTTCTTGCGGCCGGAAAACCGGAAGGACCGGTTTTCGCGCGGTTGAGGTGTTTGATTCTGGAAACACTGAGGACGCGGGGTGGAGAAGGCTTCTTCAGGCACAGCTGCTCTGCAGGCTTCGGCGATATGGCCGCGTCGGTTGCAGCGGCGGCAAATGGCGTCCCAGAAAGGGCATCGTTGGCGCGGATGGTTTCCTCGGCAGCCGGCGCAGGGGGCGACGGGGCGAGGGTACCTGGGTTGTCTTGGCTGGTCCTGTTGCAGCAGGAAACAGCTGTCCTCATTGAGAGCTGGTGGGCTGAGGTCGTCTGGGGCCTCGGCGCGGGAAAACGTGGAGTCGATCTTGGCGATGACTTCCCGCTTGTCGTGCTCCTTCAGTTCCTTGGCAGCAGCGTCGGCGACCTCTGCGGTTTGAGCCAGCTTGATTACTGCCTGTAGGGTCGGCTCGTCTTCGGTGAGGAGTTTGTTCCTGACCGTGGCATTTTTCATGCTGAAGATTAAGGCATCTGTGAGGCGAGCTTCCGGGTTATCAAACTTGCATTTTGCAAGCACCGTTCGAAGTCGCGTTGCGAATTGATTGATGGATTCAGATTCGAGCTGAGCCATTCTGGAAAATTGGTGCCGGAAAACGACGGCTGGTTTCGTTGGCTTGAAATGGCTCGCGAGCTTGGCTTGCAGGACGTTCCAAGCGACGGATTTGGCTGGCAGCGGATCGGTGAGTGTCTGGGCGAGGTCGAAGATTTCTGGACTGCAGTAGTTCAAGAAGATGGCCCGCTTTCGTTCGGCGTCGGCGTCCCTTATTCCCGCTGCCTCGAGGAAGATCTCGAACTTGGCTATGTAGGCGTCCCAGGAGGATTTCTCCGGGTCGAAGAACTCAGGAGCCCGGCCGATCTGTAGGTTGTTCATTCTGCACACGTGGTTCTTCCGTCCATCGTCGCCAGTGAAGTAAACCCAGAGACAGGGTTAGGTGAGAACGGTTCCTTTATTTCATCTCAGTAAGGGTATGACATGGTATTCCTTTCCGAGCAATTGAGTAATGGTCTGAGACTAAGGGACTTAGAAGTATTGCCTTTGTCATGGTCAGACCATTTTCTACTACGGCTTGACTTCCTGGCTCCAATCCTTCCCCGCAGGGAGGCGGAACCAATGAAGATGTTCCGCCCCAGACGCCTGATGGACCCAGAGGGCTTTCAGACGGCGCTTGGGGTTATTCCAGAGGCACTCGTCCACAGTTCGGCGGAGTCTCTCGTGGAGGCCTGGAACACGGCTGCAGCGGGGGCTCTTGACCGGATTGCACCTTTGCGACCTCTCCGAGGCGTTAGACCCCGTAGAGCCCCATGGTTCAACGAGGAGCTCCGGGAGTTGAAACGCCAAAAGAGACGTCTAGAGAAGCGATGGAGGAAGAGTAGGTCTGAATCCGATCGAACACTTGTAAGAGCTTTTATTAAGACTTACAAAGTGGCACTCAAGGCGGCAAGATGCGCGTACCATGCCGCCTTGATTGCATCAGCGGAATCCCGCCCGGCCGCTCTGTTTAGGGTGACCCGCTCCCTTCTTAATCAGGGGGGAGTTGGGGAGCCCTTGCAGAGTAGTGCCGAGGATTTTAACACGTTTTTCGCTGATAAAGTCGCTCGGATTCGGGCCGACCTCGACTCCAATTGTACAACAGAGTCGACTGACAACGAGTCAGTCGAGGTGACTGGGGCACGTACTTGTCCACCTGTCTGGGAAGAGTTTGATCTGGTGACACCTGATGAAGTGGACAAGGCCATTGGAGCTGTGAGTTCCGCCACCTGTTTACTGGATCCGTGTCCCTCCTGGTTGGTTTCGGCCGGCAGAGAGGTGACACGGAGCTGGGCCCAGGAGATTACCAACGCTTCCTTGGGGAGGGGAGTTTTTCCATCACTCTATAAAGAAGCGCTTGTGCGCCCCCTCCTCAAGAAGCCCTCCCTGGACCCAGCTGTCCTTAATAACTATCGTCCAGTCTCCAACCTTCCCTTTATGGGGAAGGTTGTTGAGAAGGTGGTGGCACTCCAGCTCCAGCGGTCCTTGGAAGAAGCCGATTATCTAGGTCCCCGGCAGTCGGGTTTCAGGCCCGGTTACAGCATGGAAACCGCTTTGGTCGCGTTGATGGATGATCTCTGGCGGGCCCGGGACAGGGGTTTATCCTCTGTCCTGGTGCTCCTTGACCTCTCAGCGGCTTTCGATACCATCGACCATGGTATCCTTCTGCACCGGCTGGAGGGGCTGGGGGTGGGAGGCACTGTTCTGCAGTGGTTCTCCTCCTACCTCTCTGGCCGGTCGCAGTCGGTGTTAGTGGGGGGTCAGAGGTCGACTCCCAGGTCTCTCCCTTGTGGGGTGCCTCAGGGGTCGGTCCTCTCCCCCCTGCTATTTAACATCTACATGAAACCGCTGGGCGAGATCATCCAAGGACATGGGGTGAGGTATCATCAATATGCGGATGATACCCAGCTTTACATCTCCACCCCATGCCCAGTCAACGAAGCGGTGGGAGTGATGTGCCGGTGCCTGGAGGCTGTCGGGGCCTGGATGGGTGTCAACAGACTCAAGCTCAACCCGGATAAGACGGAGTGGCTGTGGGTTTTGCCTCCCAAGGACAATTCCATCTGTCCATCCATTACCCTGGGGGGGGAATCATTGACCCCCTCAGAGAGGGTCCGCAACTTGGGCGTCCTCCTCGATCCACAGCTCACATTAGAACAACATCTTTCAGCTGTGGCGAGGGGGGCGTTTGCCCAGGTTCGCCTGGTGCACCAGTTGCGGCCCTATCTGGACCGGGACTCATTGCTCACAGTCACTCATGCCCTCATCACCTCGAGGTTCGACTACTGTAATGCTCTCTACATGGGGCTACCTTTGAAAAGTGTTCGGAAACTTCAGATCGTGCAAAATGCAGCTGCAAGAGCAGTCATGGGCCTACCTAGATATGCCCATGTTTCACCATCACTCCGCAGTCTGCATTGGCTGCTGATCAATTTCCGGTCACAATTCAAAGTGTTGGTTATGACCTTTAAAGCCCTTCATGGCATCGGACCAGAATATCTCCGAGACCGCCTCCTGCCGCACGAATCCCAGCGACCGATTAGGTCCCACAGAGTGGGCCTTCTCCGGGCTCCGTCAACTAAACAATGTCGGTTGGCGGGCCCCAGGGGAAGAGCCTTCTCTGTGGCGGCACCAGCCCTCTGGAACCAACTCCCCCCGGAGATTAGGACTGCCCCTACTCTTCCTGCCTTCCGTAAACTCCTTAAAACCCACCTTTGCCGTCAGGCATGGGGGAACTGAAACATCTCCCCCTGGGCACGTTTAATTTATGCATGGTATGTCTGTGTGTGTGTGTCTGTTAGCATATGGGGTTTTTAATATTTAAACATTTTAAACTTGTCTGATTACCCATGATTTGTTTCTACATGTTGTGAGCCGCCCCGAGTCTTCGGAGAGGGGCGGCATACAAATCTAAGTAATAAATAATAAAATAAATAAAGGTAAGTGACTTCAGCGGATACCGTCTGCTCTACCTGGGAGAAACCGCTCCTTTTATACATTTGCGGTTCCCGCCAGAGAGAGAGTAGCCGCGTCTGAGCCAATCAGGAGCGACTTCCTGATTCTCGCTCAGACAGCGTTTCCACACGGAACCAAACTATTTACAAGGATACAACACTATTCTTTTTAATATGTTTGTGAGTGACGTAGGGGAAGGTTTGGTAGGGAAGGTTTGCCTATTTGCTGATGACTCTAAAGTGTGCAATAGGGTTGATATTCCTGGAGGCATCTGTAATATGGTAAATGATTTAGCTTTACTAGATAAATGGTCAAAGCAATGGAAACTGCAGTTTAATGTTTCCAAATGTAAAATAATGCACTTGGGGAAAAGGAATCCTCAATCTGAGTATTGTATTGGCAGTTCTGTGTTAGCAAAAACTTCAGAAGAGAAGGATTTAGGGGTAATGATTTCTGACAGTCTCAAAATGGGTGAGCAGTGTGGTCGGGCGGTAGGAAAAGCAAGTAGAATGCTTGGCTGCATAGCTAGAGGTATAACAAGCAGGAAGAGGGAGATTGTGATCCTACTATATAGAGCGCTGGTGAGACCACATTTGGAATACTGTGTTCAGTTCTGGAGACCTCACCTACAAAAAGATATTGACAAAATTGAACAGGTCCAAAGACAGGTTACAAGAATGGTGGAAGGTCTTAAGCATAAAACTTATCAGGAAAGACTTAATGAACTCAATCTGTATAGTCTGGAGGACAGAAGGAAAAGGGGGGACATGATCGAAACATTTAAATATGTCAAAGGGTTAAATAAGGTCCAGGAGGGAAGTGTTTTTAATAGGAAAGTGAACGCAAGAACAAGGGGACACAATCCGAAGTTAGTTGGGGGAAAGATCAAAAGCAACATGAGAAAATATTATTTTACTGAAAGAGTAGTAGATCCTTGGAACAAACTTCCAGCAGACGTGGTTGGTAAATCCACAGTAACATGCCTGGGATAAACATAGATCCATCCTAAGATAAAATACAGGAAATAGTACAAGGGCAGACTAGATGGACCATGAGGTCTTTTTCTGCCGTCAGTCTTCTATGTTTCTATGTTTCTATATTGTACTGAAACACAATGGAAAAATGGATTGTAAAGATGACTGATTCAGTAGAAACTGACCTGTTTCAAGAGAGCTAAAACAATAATTACTTTTATATAATCTACTTTTATAGATTATTTGCTGAACAGGGGGATAATAGTAATAATAATTTGTGGATCTGTTGACTGAAAAGGGGGTCGAATATAGGACAGAAGGGATCTGTAACATAACCCGAATAAGAGAGGAGGAATAATAACTTTATCTGCAATTCCTGCAAAGAAGACCGGAAGTTGCTTCCTTAATTATCTTTTTTTTAAACCCTATTGCTTTCTTCACTTTGTCTTTTATCTTTTTCTAACTTTTCCTTATATATTTTTATTTAACTTTTACCTATCTAAAATTTTTACATTTACCATATTTTAGGTGTATAAGACACACCTTTTTCCTCCCTAAAAGAGGCTGATAGTTTGGGTGTGTCTTATACTCTGAATGTAGGGGTTTTTTCCAGCCTAACTAGCTGCTAACAATCTTCCCAGCTTTTACCTTGCAGGCTCTTTCATTGTTTCTCTCTGCAAAGAATGTTGTCCAAGCCCTAAGTCTTTGCAGGTTTTTTTTTCATTACTGTAACTTGCTCTGAGTAAGTTTCTTTCCAGCCCTAACCAGGTGCTAACGTTGTTCCCAGCTCATATGGCTTGCAAGCTTTTTCATCGTTACTTTCTGCAAAAAATATTTTCCAAACCCTGTCTTTAATTTTTTTTCATTCTCTATTTGCTCCAAATGTTTTTTGCAGCCCTAACCAGGTGCTAACAATGTTCCCAGCTTTTACCAACTTGCAAGCTCTTACATTTTTACTCTCTGTCTTTGTAGGTTTTTTTTTTTCATTGCTTTATTTTCTCCAGATATTTCTTTCCAGCCCTAACCAGGTGCTATGAATGTACCCAAGCTCTTTCATTGTTACTCTCTGTGAATAATGTTTTCCAACCCCAAGTCTTTGCAGGGGTTTTTTCATTACTCTGTGTAAGTTTCTTTCCAGCCCTTACCATGTGCTAACAATGTTCCCAGCTTTTACCGGCTCGCGGGCTCTTTCACTGTTACTGTCTTACAAGAATGTATTCCAAATCCTGTCTTTGTAGGGGTTTTTTTTCATTGCTTTACTTGTTCCAGATATTTCTTTTCAGCCCTAACCAGGTGCTATGAATGTACCCAAGCTCTTTCATTGTTGCTCACTGCAAAGAATGTTTTCTAAGCCCTAAGTCTTTCCCCCCCCATTGCTCTAACTTGCTCCAAATGTTTCTTTCCAGCCCTAACCAGGTGCTAATGATGTTCCCAGCTCTTACCGGCTTATAAACTCTTTCTTTGTTACTCTCTCAGAATAAATTTTAAGCCCTTAACCAGGGGATAAAATAATGTGCTGAAGCTGACCAGACTAAGGACGCAAGCCAGATGAATACCTGGTAAGCAGAGTCTTCCCCCTATTTTCCTCCCCCAAAACTATGGTGCGTGTTATATTCCAGTGCGTCTTATACTCCGAAAAAAGCAGTATAAAAATACAAATACATAGACACTACACCTAATAACCATCAGACAGCTAATAACTATCAGACCTCTAATAGGTGTTTTAGCAATTTTTTTCTTTCTCATTATTATACAACTTGAATAACTTATATAATCTTTTCTTTATTTCTTTATTTCTTTATTTCTTTATTTCTTTATTTCTTTATTTCTTTATTTCTTTATTTCTTTATTTCTTTATTTCTTTATTTCTTTATTTCTTTATTTCTTTATTTCTTTATTTCTTTATTTCTTTATTTCTTTATTTCTTTATTTCTTTATTTCTTTATTTCTTTATTTTATTTCATTTCTTTATTTCTTTATTTCTTCATTTCTAAGTCAGTAATTGATTACAGCAGCCTCAAGCTGCAGTCCCTGCTACATGTATAATAAGTGAAGTTACCAATTACCAAGGACATTGCTTTTCTCAGAAAGATGCTGTACAGAAAAAAAATAGGGTTGTCATGTGAACAGGTATGGGTGATTACACACTATCATTAGGAAAGACTACGTCAATCCTGTTTTTTCACTTATTTTCAATCAGAACACAGAAAGCTGGACTTATTTTATACTTCTATTCCACAAAAATTACCAGGCATTTACAAACAAGTTTGATTAGATTTGAACTAAAGACTCAAGTAGCATGACATGGTTACACAAATGATAGAAATTAGTGTAGGAAGCCTTTGATTTACAGCCATTCATTTAACAACTGTTCCAAGTTATGAAAGCACTGGAAAAAGTGACCTACCTAGTAGTCCTCACACTTAAACCATTGTAGCATCCCTAGGGTCAGGTGATCAGAATTCAGGCTTTTATAAAGGACAAACACCATCTGATAAGACACTGTTGAACTGATGAAAAAAATATTAAAAAGATATATAACATTTTGCTAAATTTAAAAATGGAGAATGAACAAATAAATGACACAATAATACACTGGGTAAAAAAACTTCGGTTACCCTTGTATTCTTTAAATCTGTTTTTATTATGGATGATATCAGAAAACATTGATAAAAGTAGTATTACACATTTTAACAGTAGCGAGAACTATCTTCGCATAATATTGGAAAGATGAAGAAACTGAAAAGTCTGGACTCCGGTAGTCTTAAATCAAACTGTTTTATTCATGGCAAGAGAGAATACAAACACTGGAACGGTAGAATCGCCGGAATGAGGGCAACGGCTAACCCGTTGCCCTTTTATACTCTTTTTAACGCGGGCTTTTACCAACTGACACACATTTAACTTTCGCGGCTTTTTTTCTGAATAGCCGCGTCTTAACCAATCGCAGATTTTCTGCGAATATTTTAAAACAAACACAACACCCCTCCCTCTTCGGCTGAGACCATGATTACGTGTTAATCCACGTCACATAGTCCTGTAAGCGGATTGGTGGTTTCACAGATCTCTGGGACCTGCGCAGTTCATTTTGCTGGGAGCTGCTTGCCTGGACGGCTGGCTCCGTTGCTCCGCTAAGGCTAGTCTCTGACGGGCCTGGTTGCGATGATGCATTTTGATCTTCGCCGGCCGCCAGGGGCAACAAGCAGCCATCGCTGGAGTCTCGAGGTGGTTCTGGTAAGTCCTCTATTGGTTTGTCTACAGTAGGTAAAATGTCTGGGTTAGTCTTCATTCTTTTGCGTAGTTGGTCGACATGCCGATGCCAACTGCGCCCATCTGTTAATATTACAACGTATGTTTTTAAACCTGTTTTATCCAATACTGTGCCATCTTTCCATTTATCGTTTGAATCATAGTCTTTGGCATAAATTAAATCCCCGATGTTAAAATGTCTCTCACTTTGTATTTTTATTTCTTTTTGGTCATTCTGGTAATTTGGGTGAATTCTGTCTAATTTAGAACGAAGGTTTCTGCCCATTAAAAGTTCTGCCGGGCTTTTGTTTGTTGACGCTGACGGCGTAATATGCTGAATGGTTAAAAATTCATCAATTTGTTGTTGCCAATCTCCTAGTGGTGCTTTGTTTAATGCTTCCTTTGTGGTTCTAACCATTCGTTCTGCTTGCCCATTAGCTTGGGCAAAATGAGGTGGAGTGAGCACATGTTTTATGCCCTGGTCTGCAAGAAATAGTTCCATTTGACGGGCTGTTAACTGAGGCCCGTTGTCAGATACTAAAGTATCTGGAATACCATGTGTGGCAAACATTTTTCTTAATGCCTTTATAGTTGCACTAGTAGTTGTGGATGCCATGAGTTCAATTTCCAGCCACTTGGAGTATGCATCCACAACCAGTAAAAAGGATTGGCCCCTGATTGGTCCTGCAAAGTCAATATGTATTCTAGACCAGGGCCCTCTTGGTGTTGGCCACTCTGATGGTGTAACTTTTGGTGGGTTGGGTCTTGTTCTCTGGCAGGGTATACAACCACCCACCCATGACTCTATGTCCTTGTCCAACCCTGGCCACCATAAATGACTTCTGGCAATAGTTTTCATTTTGACTATTCCTGGGTGACCTATATGCAATAACTGCAATGCTTGCTTCTGTAAGGCTTTTGGAATAACAACCCTGTCTCCCCACAATATACAATCTTTTAACACATTTAATTCAAGCTGTCTATTCTTAAAAGGTTGAAATTGATTTGGTTGTTGTTCAATTGGCCATCCCTTTAATATCCATTGTTTAATAAATTTCAAAATTGGATCTGCTTGTGTCTGATTGGCTATTTCTGTTGCTGTTAATAACGTTTGTTTACTAGATTCAATTAATAAAACGCTTGAGGCAGGGGCTGGATCATTGACTAATTCTGTTTGGGGGCACCTGCTTAATGCATCAGCATTTCCTATGTCTTTCCCCCCCCTGTGGATTAATGTATAATTGTAAGCGGCTAGAAAAATAGTCCAGCGAGTCATGCGAGGAGAAAGAAAGGCGGGAGTTTGTTTGTTTCCCGCCAAAATGCCTAAAAGCGGTTTATGGTCGGTGATTAACGTAAAGGGCCGACCGCAAAGGTAATAATGAAAACGTTTAACTCCAGCGACAAGGGCTAACGCCTCCTTGTCGAGCTGGGAGTAATTCCTTTCAGCTGCCGAAAGAGTTTTAGAATAATAGGCTATTGGGGCTTCTGTGCCGTCCGGAAAATTATGGCTGAGGACGGCTCCTATGCCGAACGGTGAAGCGTCGCAGGTTAGGGATAAGGGCATAGCTACATTATATTGCACTAGGACACTATTGGAGGAAAGTAAATTTTTTACTGCTTGGAAAGCGGCTTGTTCTTTTGGTCCCCACGTCCAGGCAGAGTCTTTCTTTAGGAGGTTATGAAGCTGTTCTGCCACCGTCGCTTTCTGTTTAAGAAAGACGGAATAAAAGTTAAGGAGTCCTAGGAATGCTTGTAAATCTGTCTTATCTGAAGGGGTGGGGGCATTTCTTATGGCATCAACTTTGTCATTTGTGGGGTGAATCCCAAAACGATCTATTGTAAACCCCAAGAATTCAACTTTGGGCACAGCCCAAGAACATTTGTCTGCTTTCAAATGGAGTCCTGTTTCTTTAAATTTGGTCAAAACGCGCCTGATTCTGTCCCATAACTCAGATTTGGATGTGGCAGATATTAATACGTCGTCGAAGTATGGAACGACCCCAGGAATATTATTTAAAATGCGTTCCATCAAACCCTGAAAGATACCTGGGGCGGTAGAGACTCCAAACTGGAGCCGGGTGCATTTAAAGGCACCCCTATGAGTTACGATTGTCTGGGCTTCAGAGGTGTCTTGATCTACGGTGAGCTGTTGATATGCCTGTGCCAGGTCCAACTTCGCGAAGATGGACCCATTTCCTAAGGTGTGCAAGAGTTGTTGCACTACTGGGATTGGATAGGCATTATGCTGTAGCGCTTTATTAATCGTGGCTTTATAATCTGCGCAAATTCTAATAGAGCCATCCGGCTTAACGGGCGTTACAATAGGAGTTTCCCATTTAGCGTGGTCAGTGGGAACTAAAATGCCCTGAGCTATTAATTTGTCCAATTGTTCATCCACTTTAGGCAAAAGTGGAATGGGGATTCTGCGGGGCTTTAATCGGATGGGCGAAATATTTGGGTCCAAATTAAACGAAATGGGGCTGCCTGTATATTTACCCAGAGTGCTAGAGAAAACTTCGGGAAATTCTTTCAATAAATCATTTGGGTCAAAAGAGTCACATATATTGTTAACCCCTGAAATTTCAATACCTAAAGGTTGTAACCAACGAAGTCCCAGTAATGAGTGTTTAGGACCGTCAACTACTAACAGAGGTAAAAACCCTTGAAATTTTTTAAACGCAATAGGAACATTTAAGCATCCTAACACTGGAATTGAATGGCCCTGAAAGTCACTCAAACCCGGTTCCCACGGTTGCAAGTCAGTTTGTTTAACACGAGGTAAATATAATTTAAGTTTTTCCCAAGGCATTATGGAATGTCTGGACCCGGTGTCTAATTCCATTTGGCAGGGGTGGCCGTTGAGGAAAAGAGAAACAAATAGCTTGTTTTCCGCAGCGGGAAAATTGCAGTTTACGGAAGAAGGGGAGTTACCTCGTTGGTTAGAAGAGGGCGAGTTGTCAGCCGGGCGGGAAACGTTGCGCGAAAACGGTGGTCGTCGATTCCTCGGTGCAAAATAGGGTCGTTGGTTTTGTTGAGTTGCTGGAGTTGGGTTGGCGGCGCGGCAGACTTCGGCGATGTGGCCGCGGCGCTGGCAACGGCGGCAGTAGGCGTCCTTGAAATGGCAGCGAAAACGAGGGTGGTTTCCGTTGCAGCCGGCACATCTGTCTGCACGGGAGGCTTCTTTGGCGTCGTGGTCGGAGGCTCTTCGGATTTGGAGACAGGTGTCGTCTGGAGTAGCGGATTCTGAGTGTTTTTCATCAGAAGGGCAGGCGTGCCAAGGTGATTCATCAGGAATGTGATGAACGGTTGAGGTTGCGCGTTTAATTTCGGCAACAGATGTTTCAGATACCTCGGAGGCTTTTGCTGCCTTAAGAATGTCTTGGAGAGAGGCATCCTCATCAACTAAATATTTCTTCTGGAGCGTGATATTGGTTAGACCGAAAATAAGGCGGTCCATGAGCTGTTCCTCTGGATCCTTGTATTTGCACTTCGGGAGGAGTGCGCGTAGGCGAGTTATAAAATCGTTGGTGGATTCTCCGTCCGCTTGCCTCATCTGAGCGAATTGATGGCGGTATACGCGGACAGGAGTCGTCGGCTGATAATGGGCGGCAAGTTTTGCTTGTAGAGTTGACCATGCGACGGTTTCTAGGGTGTCTGGGTCAACGAGTGTAGAGGCTAGGCTGTAGACTTCTGTGCCGCAATAAGCGAGGAATATAGCTTTCTTCCTCTCGTCATCGGCGTCATGTAGATTGCTCGCTTTCAAGAAAAATGTAAATTTGGACATATACGAGGTCCAAGCTTCCGTCTCGGAGTTGAATACGGGCGGTGGTGGAGCCATGGCCGAGTTCATGGCTGCGTTAGCGGGAGTTCGACCTCCTCGTCGCCACTGAAAAGTCTGGACTCCGGTAGTCTTAAATCAAACTGTTTTATTCATGGCAAGAGAGAATACAAACACTGGAACGGTAGAATCGCCGGAATGAGGGCAACGGCTAACCCGTTGCCCTTTTATACTCTTTTTAACGCGGGCTTTTACCAACTGACACACATTTAACTTTCGCGGCTTTTTTTCTGAATAGCCGCGTCTTAACCAATCGCAGATTTTCTGCGAATATTTTAAAACAAACACAACAGAAACAGATCAAGATGAAGAGATAATTAAGAAGATATTAGATTGTGCAGAAATGGACAGACTTACATTGAAAATCAAACAGAAAGAAGATACAGAATATTCTCAATTTATTTTACCAATGGCTGGAAAAAAAGGAGTGGAGAGTACGAATGGCATTTGTATTGTTAAGCAAATTAAATACCCAGACAAGCACTAAGGAATGTAATTAATAGGAAATTAATTAAAAATATTTTTAAAAAGAATTCAGGCATTTGAAATATCGCATGTACTGTATTTTTTGACCCTTACAGGCAGTGATGAAATCTAATTTTTTTTACTACCGTTTTTGGGTGTGTGACACAGTGGGCATGGCAGGGAAAGGATACTGCAGAATCTCCATTCCCATTCCACTCCATGTTGTGGTTAGCTCTGGCCCAGCTCCTGCCCCAAGGACTGTGGATGTGGGGGAGACAGCCACATGTTTTGCCCCTGGTGGAATCTGCTGATGAAGGCTCCTCTGACCAAGAAGACATGAGTGACAGGGAGGAGGAGAGTGTGGCAGACAGCTCAGAAGGAGATCAATTATCTAGCTCCTCCTTGGATTCAGAACAAAAGTTAATGATACAGCCACGCATGCCGAGAGCGATGCATAGGCAACAACAACTGAGAGATTATTATCAAAGAAAATGAGGCCACCTGTGGTTGGGTGGGGCTGTGGTAATTAGTGAGGCTGCTATAAATAGCAGTCTGTGGGTTTGGCCATTGTGAAGGATTATCTGATCGTTGTGTTTCGCGACTGCTTTACTGACTTTGACCTTTTGTGTGCTGATTTTTCCCGCTTTGAAACTAAACCAGAGCAAAGTGTGTTTCACTTTGTGAAAGAAGAAGGACTCAATTGCCTCACAGCTGCAAGCTAAGTATCACAGAACTGATAAGGGACTTGTACAAATTACCAGTTTGTTTGGAGACCAGTGCTCTTTGCTATACCAAAAGAGGGCTTAGTTTAAGTGAATTTTCATTATAAAGAACATTGTTTTGAATTTTCAAATGTGTGTGTGTCTGAAATTTGTACCTGTGAATTTTTGGGAGAAGTCTACCAGAGAGCCCGACAGAACACTCCAAGGGTAAGGATACTACAAATACCCTATTCCCTCCCCATTCCTGGGCGAAGGATATTTCAAAATCTCCATTCCCATCCCACTTCGGGGCCAGCCAGAGGCGATATTTGACAGTTCTCTGAATTACTCAAAATTTTCACTGTTGGAAATTTCCACTGCTCAAAATTTCTGCTACCAGTTCTCCAAAGCCTGTCGGAATCTGCTGAATTTCACCCCTACTTGGAGGGACCTCTAGTTATATTGTGAGCTGCTCCGAGTCTACGGAGAGGGGCGGCATACAAATCTAATTAATAATAATAATAATAATAATAATAATAATAATAATAATAATAATAATAATAATAATAATATGTGATGTCCATTTGCCAGGGACTTCCAACAAGCAAATCAATGGGAAAGTCAGTTTTTGTTTAATAACTATGTAATTCCCCAAGCCACTATGATTTGCTTAATGGCTGTGGCAAAAAAATTGTAAATCAAGGCTGACTCACTTAAGGACTGCCCTGTTTAGCAATGGAAGTTGTGGTCCCAATTCTGTCCATAAGTTGAAGACTGTTTGCATGGAGAACTATGCAAATGGATAAATTTTGCAGCAGCAATTAGAAACAGAATACATTTGAAAACAGCAAGGAAACATGAGGAAATAATTCATACTAGCTTTGTCTTAACTCTGGAAAAAGAAATGTTGTTCGCCTTTTAAGAATCTGTTACTATAACATATGTCAGTGATACAGAGTTCCAGATAGTCTTGTGGAAAATGTTCTTACATACTTGTATCAGATGTAATAAATGATATAAATGATTCAGCTGCATCATTTCTATGATCATGTCCTAGCATGCATCATCACATTGATACCATCATGGTTCATAATTTATAAAAGATATTGATTCAACTTGAGTTTGTGAGGCAAAAGCAATTATTCAGACTGTTTAGAAATTCAAAATTTGATCTTTTAAAAAATTCTTCATGAATTAATAATGGGGAAGCAATGAAATGCTTGCAAACTTTATCTTTTATGCAATAAGGCTTTTTTTTAAAAAAAATAGCATGTGATAACCTTTTGTGTGATACTCATCCTGCTAAATGTCAACTGAGTATTTCAGTTCAATAAAAAAATATTGCCTCTGAAATAAACCAGAAATCGTGGATGAAGGACAGCTAGTAGCTTTCATATCATGCCAAATATTAGATTAATATTGGTTTAAAGCAATAGGTAACATAAAACAACATCTTTCAAAATATTAAAGAAGCAAGCTCTTATCTCGCTTCTTTAATATTTTTCTGGTGCGCCAGCCATAACCCTGAAAAAAAAACAATTGACTTTTCTTCATGGCTTTGTTGTTTTCAAAACTTTGTTGCTTGTTGTCACTGGATTTTCTGTGATTCCCAAAGGGTGGATCAACTGATTATCAGGATTAAACATTCCCAAAGGACCTTTATCACTGGTTTCAGTGATCTACTAAGCTGGTCAGGGTCCATTAAATTCAGTCCCCTCTACTTAGGACTCAGAAGAACCATTTTTGGGAGATAGGACTTAGAATTATACAGTATATCATTTCACAGTGCTTTACAGCCCTCTCTAAGTGGTTTACAAAGTTAGCATATTGCTCCCAACAATCTGGGTCCTCATTTTACTGACCTTAGAAGGATTGAGAAGACTGAATCAACCTTGAGCTGATGAGAATCAAACTGCTGGCAATCAGCAGTCAACAGCCTGCAATACTTCATTCTAACCATGGTGCCACCACGGCGCATGGAGTCTCCTGCCTCTGTTCATTGGGTCTAATAGATTAACAGGAGAGTTTCTATAGCTAGTTAGAAATTGGTCCTATCACAGAAGGGGTTACTTTGTCACTGGCAGAACCACTGGAACCAGCTCCCCCCAGAACCAACTTTCCCCACTCTCCTCGCCTTTCGAAAAGTGCTTAAAACACACCTATGTCAGCAGGCCCGGGGCTGCTAAGCGATGGTCCTCTGCCCTGGCCACTAGTATGTATGAGTGATGATTGTGTGCTGTTTTATTGGGTTTAAACTTTTTATTATTGCTATTTTTATATTGGAGTATTGTTAATTTTTTGTTACTATGTTTTATTGTTATAAGCTGCCCTGAGACAGTGAGGGGAAGGGCAGCCTATAATTTTAAATAACTAAATAACTAGATAACCAAATAACTAAATAAGTTATAAGTAAGTTATGTAAGGTTTGTTGTTTGCTGGCAATAGTCTTTTAGTTATTTAGCAGAAGCAAGTCAGCCCATAGTGAAATAAACTGGCTCAGTAAAAACAAGATTCAAACCTTTAACACTCCTTACAGTAAACATCTGAGCCATTATCTAATATTCATTCTATGCTGAGAGATGATCTAATCTCAATTTTGCAGAAAATATTTGATTCAAAAGCATGTACTAGACTGGTCAACTTTGAGCTTGTGTTCCCAGTGAATTGAACTATGAATTGTATTCATAAAATCAGTATAGAAATGTAAAAAGAGAATTCAAAATGAAGGCTTGTGACTGGCCACACAAAACAGGTTGAGAAGTAAGAAAATGAATAATGCCTATACCAAGGTTAGCTTGGACACTTCGAAAAGAGCTTAGACGCAAGTTACCTCTTGAGTTCATGACTCTGCTTTGATGGTATCATTTCACAGAAGCTTCAGAAATTCAAGGAACTGTTCCAAAGCATTCGTCACCCGAAAAATAATTATATTGAAAGAGAAGGGGGGGGACCTTGGACTATATAGTGATGGGCTTTGTTGACATTCTGCTGGTCTAAATAAAATAAAAATTGATTTAATATCTTGATATTTGATTCTGAAGCAGATGAGATCTGATATAGTTTCTGTAGGTGGTATCTTGATCGGAGGTATTAAGCTATGCTTTGGATACTGAATTACTAGTCTAAGTTGTTTTGTTTTTGTTTTTTGCTTCATAATTCAAGTGGTAATTTAAAAAAATGTTTCCTGATGGATATGTTGATTGGATTTTCTTAGTAGCCTACATTAAGGTTTGCTTTGCCTTGTTATCTGTACCTAGTCTTAATTTAAATTATATTTTGTTTCAAATTACCCAAGTCCATCTGGTAATTAAATTGATTGAATTGGCCGAATATCTAGGAGCCTAGGAAATCAAAGTCATCTGAAGTAATTATTATAAAGCAGCAATGCTGTTCTAACAGCACCCGGCTGCTACTCCTGCTTTGCTTTTTCATGTAACTTTCTCCAGGACTCAAGTAAGAACTTCCTTGCTTATGTACTAAATAGGATGATTAGATCACAAGAGGTTTTTAAAAATGCTATTGTGCGTGGGTAGCGCATGACACATCTGGCCTGTGGGCAGAAGGTTTCACACCCCTGATCTTTGCTTGATCAGGGGTTTGGAATAGAACATTTTAAAGGTACCTTCCAACTCTATTCTATGTAAGCTGCCCAGAGTCATTTATAGAGTTATTTACCATAGAAATTGAAAATATAATAAATGTAACATATACACAATTATATGATTTATGATTATAATGTAATGTAATGTTATGTTGTAATATAATTCAATTCAATTCAATTCAATTTATTAGATTTGTATGCCGTCCCTCTCCGATATATAGCATAGTATTGTGTTGTGATTCAGCCTGAGGCTCCTCAGGGACCGGCTGGAGCTCTGCCGGATCCATGCCCAGAGGAGGAGGACAGTGAACAGGAGGGGGAGGACCAGGCAGGCTGGGGAGAGGAACGTCAGGAAGAGGAGAAGGGAGAGCAGCCTGAGACCCCCCCCCCGGGGGGGGGGCTCTCCCCAGCTAGTAGCCTGGATTCATTGGATGAAGACGCACAGGCTATAATAGACATGAGGCAGCGACGTGCAGCTCAAAGACGGGGCCAATTAGAAAGGTATTTCCATCCCTGAATTGGCAACAGCTGGGTTTGGGTGTGGTTCTCCTCAGCAGGGTTGAAAAGACAGGCCCGCCCTTACAGTCTTGTGGAGAGTTATCAACTGGGAGTCCTGTGACCTTGCTTCGATTCTTGGCGTCTCTGATCTTGGCTTGTGGCCTAGAAGTCTGGAAGACTTGGGGGAGGCGTGGGTTTTATTATCTCCAGCGTTATTTTTGCCAGCAAGAATCCTGTTTTATTGCCTGGCCTTCGGGAAACCTCTGTGAAGCTTCATAGTGTCCCTGTCTGTAAGAACAGTTTTTGTTATCTGTGTTTGCTTTGAAATATATAAACTGCCTTTGCTTTTTACCAGTGTGTCTGGTTACTCTTTTTGGTTGGTGTTGGCGTCTGGGGGGACCCAGACAGAACAGTATTGTATAGTATATTACAGTATAATATAATATAATATAATATAATATAATATAATATAATATAATATAATATAGTATAGTATAGTATAATAAAGAATAGAATAGAAGAGTATAATACATAATGTAATAATATAGTATAGTATAGTATCATATGGTATCATATCGTATCGTATCATATCATTAATATCATATAAATAGTATAGATGCCCTGAGTCCTCGGAGAGGGGCGGTATATAAATCCAATAAATAAATGTATAGTACAGTACAGTACCGTACCGTACTGTACCGTATCGTATCGTATCATTAATATTGTATAAATAGTATAGATGCCCTGAGTCCTTGGAGCGGAGCGGTATATAAATCCAATAAATAAATGTATAGTATAGTATAGTATAGTATAGTATAGTATAGTATAGTGTAGTGTAGTGTAGTGTAGCGTATTGTAGTGTAGTGTAGTGTAGTGCAGTGCAGTGCAGTGCAGTGCAACGTAACGTAACATAACATAATATTAGAAATATAAATAATCATGATTGGTTTTAAAAAAAACCCACAAGCTAATTGTGTGGGTTTCCTAGGATCTACCGCACATCACTTACCTACTGGTAGTATTCTCATTCTGTTGAGAGATTCCTCCAGCCTATCCGAGGCACCTCTGATTTACACTAGGCCTTTGTTTTTAAAGTGGCTTCAGAGAATTATTTATTTATTTATTTATTTATTTTGTCCAATACACAATAATACACAATGAAGGTTATAGAGGATATAGTAGAGAAGAAATACGAGATATAGGAGAGACTGTAGGACAGGGGATGGAAGGCACTCTAGTGCGCTTATGTACGCCCCTTACTAACCTCTTAGGAATCTGGAGAGATCAACCATGGATAGTCTAAGGGTAAAATGTTGGGGGTTAGGGGATGATACTACGGAGTCCGGTAATGAGTTCCACGCTTCAACAACCCGATTACTGAAGTCATATTTTTTAGTCAAGTTTGGAGCAGTTAATGTTAAGCTTGAATCTGTTGTGTGCTCTTATGTTGTTGTGCTTGAAGTTGAAGTAATCTTTGACAGGCAGGACATTGCAACATATGATCTTGTGGGCAATACTTAGAACATGTTTAAGGCATCGTAGTTCTAAGCTTTCAAGACCCAGGATTGTAATGCTCTTCTGCAATCTCTGCTGTCTCCCAAAAACCAAACAAAAAAACCAACCCACCCATAGAAAAACACTTTCTGTTCTTTCCCAATTTTTGGATGCCTGCGGAAACCATGCAGGAGTGAAACTCAGCAGGTTCTGACAGGTTCTGGAGAACTGGTAGCAGACATTTTGATTAGTTCAGAGAACCGGCAAATACCCCCTCTGGTTGGCCCCAGAGTGGGGTGGGAATGGAGATTTTGCAATATCCTTCCCCTGCCACACCCACAGAACTGGTAGGGGAAAATTTTGAATTTGACCCCTGAGCCTCTTGTGTGCCTTTCAGATGGTCCAGACTCTGCTTGAGCAGCCTTCAATGTCTCTGAAAATTGCTGAGAAAGGGGTGCACTTTTGAAACTAATTGTAAGGTATTGGCAAATGTTTTTGTGTCACACAAAATGTCATGAGATGTCACATTTGAGGCCTCATGGCAATATAGCAGAATGCAATTAATGTTGCTAGTTTCTGGCCAAGATCTGTTTAATCTGTAAATGTTTTAAACTTTTATTTTTATGCCATATAGTATGCCTTATTTTAATTATGATGCTTCTGATATGAATAAACAAACCTTTGATACTCATGACATTGTTTTGCTTTCACTGTGCTTAGTCTCTTTTTCTCTAAATAACATAATTTTAAAAAGATCGTGCATTTCCAAGGTTTTCTTTTTTTTAAAAAAATATGTATTTGCACACGGAGGAAGAAAGGAGGCAATATAAAAAAAGGGCAGAGATAAGTGTCAGGGTTAAACAAAAAAAGTCTAAATATAAGCCAGTATGTTCTATACAGCTAAACCTTTAATTCTTGCTTTTTCAGAGAAAACAATCTTGCAAAGTTTTTCAAACTATGATGGACATGGAGGAAGTGCCTTGAAATCTTCAATCAAAGTCAAATATGTTAAAGACATTACAATGTTAAGGACCCATCTGGCCAAGAATATGTTTGATGAATATAGGAGGGGAAGTGAAGGGGAGTCCATTAGGGCTATGGGAAGCTTCAAATGTGTGTTTTGCTTTGATGAAGATTTGTGTGAAGTACCTTTTCAAAGCTATTCCATAGTGAAATATAATTTCCTGCTTCTAAAGTGAAGAGATGAACTGTATTACTTTGCTCTAACAGTTCTAGGAACTAAGGAGAAAAGTATTCCAACTTGCTGCACGTTTGGCACATGAACCAAAAAATCTTCCATCTTCCTCTTCCTGCTACTGCAAGTGTTGGAGAAGGACTTGAAATGATACAAATCACGTCCCAGTGAAGTGCTGCAAAAGTGTTTATTACCACACTGTGGGTGTGGCTTGTTTTGTGGGAGTGGCTTGCTGGCCATGTGGGAGTGGCTTAAAGATCTTGTGACTGGGGATGGCTTAAAGGTCATGTGACTGGCCTAAAGGTGGCCAACTTGATGTCACTCATGTCAAGGGTTTGGGTTAGGGTGCCTGGCCTCTCCTCGTCTCAAAGAGATACAATTTCCCTATCTATTTACTATTACTAAACATCCAAAATATACTATTTAATTCTATGTATATATGTCATATGTGTACATACATATTACACACAGGCACACAAAATTATAAATTATCTATTATATAAACTGTATGTGTATCTAAACACACACACACACGCACAGCTCTTCTAAAATTAAACACATTCAACCTCATTTACTGCGATAGGAAAAACATACCCAGAGCCCAGAAGGGAAAAAAATTCAAAATTTTTCTAGTGGTTCTACATACCTGATCAACATTTTCTACTGGTTCTGCATAGGAGCCCATCACTGCATTCTCCTCGGTGAGAACATGTTTCTGCAGCACAAATGAGCTCATCAAACCAAGTCATCTTTACAGACTTATATTAAACAAATTCTGTTTTGCATGAAATGGAAGGAACCCATCCAGAAATCTAAGAGCCTCGAGCTCGGAAAGTAATCTTTGCCCATAGATGAAGATATATAGAAGAGATGTTGCTTGTAGAATCCATATCCTCTTATACAGAGGTAGATTCCTGCCAAGTTGAACTAGTTCTATAAAACCAGTAGAGGGAATTTCCTCCCACTCGTCGAACTGGCAGTGACCCAGACCTGCTACACCCCCAAACTGGCTCTCTCAGCAGTACCTAGGGCACCACCATCTTGTTTTTTACCTCTGCGCACATACAGAAGCTGTTTTTTTAAGCACTGCATGTGTGCTTGGGCTCCTACACAGCACGTCAGGAAGCAAACTGGTAGCGAGGTAAGCCAGAACCCACCGCTGGCCTTATAGCAGTGCTTTCCAACTTTGGTGATTTCCAGATGTGTGGACTTTCAACTCCCAGAATTCCGCCATCAGCATGGCCATTGAAAAATGCAGGTAGTCCTCAGCTTATACCCACAACGGAGTCCAAAATTTCTGCTGTTAAGAGACAATTTGTTAAGTGACTTTTGCCCAATGTTATGACCTTTCCTGCCTCAGTGCAGTTGATAAATTAGTAATCGGGTTCTTAAATGAATCTGGCTTCCCGTTGACTTTGCTTGTTGGAAGGTCAACAAAAGGTGATCTCACATGACTGTGGGACACAGCAACGGTCATAAACATGGGCCAGTTGCCAAGCATCTGAAATCTAATCACATCATCATTTGACTGATGTAAAGGGCATAATCGTGAAAAAATGATTGTAGGTTTTCAGTGCCCTTGTAACTTTGAATGATCCCTAAATGAACAGTGGTAAGTCCAGGCTGTCACGCTGAATATTGACAGCCCCAGAGACATTCAGTCATTCAGTAATTAAATAGTTAACTGTGTGTGTGTTTTATTAGATCCTCCTAAAATCCTGCCACGTCATTATACCTCACATTCGTCTTTATGCCTGTCCCCATATTTGCTAGTTTGTTCCTGTCTTAGCAGCCATAATGTGAAGATGTATTTTTCATTTGTCCCTCGTGACATATTTAATTTTGTAATTTTATAATAAAAAGAAATCTTGCTTTAAGAACAAATGTCTGCGCTCTCAATCCATCACCTCCAGGATGATTTAATGTTCAAACGGACATTAATTACTCTCATCTTGACACAGGCCTACAGTACCTGTATTCTGGCAGTTGAAATGGCCATGGGCACTGCTCTATAGTAATGTTACCGGGGTTGGGTTCTTCCTCGTTCGGTTGAACCGGTAGCGGCCCATTGGTGATGTCATGATGACGTCACTGAACCAGATCGGTTAATGCTGGTCAGTGAGCACCACCATCTTTTTAAAAAATTGATTTAAAAAATAAATAAATTCCTTCTGAGCATGTGCAGAAGCCAAGTTCTGGAACTGTGCCTTTTTTGGGGGGGCTTTTTTTTTTTTAAATGGGATTTTTCATTACTGTGCGTGCGCTTACCCATGAGAAGCATGGGAGGGAGGGAGCAAGCCAACAGTAAGGTAAATTGGAACCTACCCCTGCTTTGGTCTACCTCCCCCAACTCCACCACTTTATCCATGGGAGTTGTTGTCCTGCTTTCCCTGGTTGCTTCCCTGATTCCACCACTACAAAATAAAAGTGCTGAAAAATCAGAATGATTGGTTTCTCTTTTTTGTAGGAGGCTCTCCTAACAGGTAAGGAAAGGAAGGGACAGGTGATAGAAATACACTGGATAAGTAGGAGAAAACCTCTGTTTTGTAGTAGTACTGCAGAATTTCAAAAGAGAATCGAGCAATTTCTCCCCATGTGAATTATTTGTGCCTGTGCAAAGCAAAACTTTACTGAAGGGGAAAAAGAAAAGAAGCAACAGGAGGAATGAGGGATAAGGTGGGTGAGGTTTTTTCCCAGCCCAAATGATTCGGGACAATAATTCAGCAGAGCCAGGATGGGCAGGCAGTGGCAAAAATTTAGTTTATTTATGTTGGCTGGGGAGTTCTGGGAGTTGAAATCCACAAGTCTTAAAGTTACCATGGTTGGAGACTTCTGGCATAGAATATTAATTATTCCTTCTCCATCTGAATGTCAGAATGCTTCAGAGATCCTGGGGCACATCCTCCTATTAACAATTTTAGCTGCTCAGCACCAGTGTTCCCTCTAATTTTTTTGGGGGGTGGGCGGAAAAGTATAGTGTCTGAGCGGCAGTCCCTTCGGGACTGGGCGGCACAGAAATAATAAATAAATAAACAAACAAACAAACAAAAAACCCACCCTGTTTTGCCTAAGAGAATTTCAAAATAAAATACTGTACTGTGTGTCTATAACAGTGAGCTCATAATAGGGCAACTCTATCAACATCAAAATGCCACTTAAATAGTTGAGCTAGTTTCAAACTAGATTTTCATTTTCTTTCTCTCTTCCTTACTCCCATTCTTTTTCTTTCTCTTTTCCTTCCTCTCTTTTTTCTATCTGTTTCTCTCTCTTCCTCTCTCTCCCCTTCCCTCTCACTCTTTCCCTCTCGGCTTCTGGGCAGGTTTGGAAAACTCTGAGTTGATGATGATTTTTAAGTGAGCGATTGCTCACTGCTCAGCTTAGAGGGAACTATGCTCAGCACTACATTTTATGTGGGAATCATTATATGTCACCTTTCGAGTTTAATAATACAGAGATACCTTGTCTTACAAACTTAATTGGTTCCAGGACGAGGTTCATAAGGTGAAATGTTCGTAAGACAAAACAATGTTTCCCATAGGAATCAATGGAAAAGCGATTAAGGTGTGCAAGCTCAAAATTCACCCCTTTTGCCAACTGAAGCACCTGTTTTTGTGCTGGTGGGATTCCCCTGAGGCTCCCCTCCATGGGAAACCTCACCTCCAGACTTCCGCATTTTTGCGATGCTGCAGGGGAATCCCAGCATCGCAAAAACGAGCACTTCACTGGCAACGGAAGTCTGGAGGTGGGGTTTCCCAACAAGGGGAGCCTTCGCCTGGCAATGGAAGTCCGGAGGCAGGGCATCGCAGCGGCAGCGCGGGTTCGTAAGGTGAAAATAGTTCGGAAGAAGAGGCAAAAAAATCTTAAACCCCGGGTTCGTATCTCGAAAAGTTTGTATGACGAGGGGTTCATAAGACAAGGTATCACTGTACTGCATTTTACATCATTTTGAAAATCTGCAGAATCTGATTAGATCAGATTCGAAGCTCAGATCCATTGTCTAAAAACCCATGATACGTACATTAAAATGTCTTGATTTATTTAACAGAAACAAGATAAAAGCAGGACTACTAGAGTTGTATCAACCGTTGCAGTCTGTTAAACACGCTTCGAGGATATACAGAGAATACTCAGTCTGCTTCTGGTGTTCCAAAAGTTGAATCTGGAAATGTCTTTTTAAAAATAAAATAGTGATGACATTAAATATTACAATCCACAACAATAAAACTGAGCACACTGTGATGCCGTTTTATATATCGCCCCAAGGATGAGAACTGGAGCAACTCATAGAAATCAGCTCAGAAAATAAGATCAGAAATGTACTTTCCATTTCCCCACCAGACATTCAAAAGGAAAAAAACCCCAATATACGCATTTTCTTTATTATTGATTTTTATATAATACCCCACCATGCAAATTGTTTGGCAGTGCTGAAAGCAGGTATTGCATAGGTATTGAGCAGAAACTAAATCTGTAGTATGACTCTGCTGTGCTTTTATTCTTACACCGCAGGCTGCATACCACTCTGCTATTCACGTCTCCTGGTTGATTTCAAGGCATAGATATGATCTGATTAAATTGACTAGTTGTAACTTTCAATTTCACTCCCACTTAATACTGCAGGCCACAGTAGCAACCTTGAGGTTGCTTTGGTTTCCCAGGCCAAAGCAAATCCCTCATCTCATTTTTCTTAGATTATAACCCATAATAATCATCTTAAATTCTCTCGTCAAACATAAAAATCTGGGCAATCCATTTAATTGCAGGCAAAAAGCTTGTAGGAGGTTGCAGGTGCGTTTCTGTGTGTTTCATTCCCTGCTGTGACAATGAAGAGCTGTTTATCTACGCTGAATGCAGATTTCTCATCAAATGAATCTATATAGGAAAAGAATAGTGACAGAATGAATGCCTGTTGGACAGATTGCATCAACTGAACTCAAGTCTTTGGGGGCAGTTTGATTTTGTCATATTTATTTGTTGTGAGCTGCCTAGAGCCCTGGGGGACTTGGGCGGCATATAAATTAAACAAACAAACAAACAAACAAACAAACAAACAAAATGTATTGGCACACAAAAGATTTCCCTTTAAAAATAAATAAATTACAGATGGATCTGTACCTAGAAAGGTACTCAAGCAGTGAATTGGCAAACATTTAGGAAATAATGAGATAGCAATAGGACTTAGGACTTATATTCCACGTCATAGTGGTCTATATTGGAGAGACTCATTATATTGCCCCCGGCAATCTGGGTCTTCATTCTGTCGACTTTGGAAGGGTGGCAGCCTGACTGGTTAGGATCAAACTGCAGGATCAATACTGCATTCTAACCACTGCACCACTATGCAGATGATAATTATTAGATAATTACTTGAAACCCCATGAATTTATTCAAATTAGACTGTGCTAGTCAAATCTTGCTATTTTCTTTTGGCAAAATGGTGGGACCACATGTCCCCATTGCACTAATTACTAGTTGGTTTCTGAATGCAATTCAAGGTGCTGGTCATCATCTATAAACTCTTCACGGCATAGAGTTTGATTATCTAATGGACCACCTGACTTCAATTACTTCTTCCTGTCTGCTGAGGTCAGGCGGAATGTGTCTGGTTTAGATCCTGTTGATTTAACCATGCCCCCTTGCTGGACCAGGATGTGTGCATCCTCTGTTGTGGCTCCTGATTTCTGAAATGATTCTCTGCCAGAATTGTGCGCACCTCTCACCCTACGAACATTCAGAAAATCATTAAAATCTTGGTAAATGTAATGACTAGATAGATAGAGACGGGAAGACTCTGAGTTGTAATTCCACTTTAGGCATCCACTGTTGGCATAAAACCAGCTGGGTGATCTTGGTCTTGCCATTCTGTCCCAATCCAAAAAAGGAGACAATGGAAAACTGTTTGCCAGGAAAACTGCAGGTAGTCACCAGAAGACAATACTGATTTGAAGGCACATACAAAAAAAAAAAAAAGATTAGTAAGCCAAGATAATACTGTGGATGAATGTAATTAGCCTTCAAGAAAGCATTTGATTAAGTTGACCATAGCCTCCTTTTTGATGAAAAGGAACAATGAATATTGGATGGCTCCAATTCCAAAGAGATTTACAATTGGTTGACCTGCAATACCCATCATGGGGTCCTTAATGGGTTTATGTCTATATAGAAGGAGAGAAGCAGTGGTCTACTCCATGACTTTGTTCTGACTATCCGAGCTCCAGATCCCATCCTTGAAACAATGTCCACTAATGGGTAGAGAAAGGTCTTGCCTTCTCTGGTATGACCTCAGGAACAGTCTCTACTGCAAGGTTTGCTTTGCTCTGACTTGGAGAATCATTAAAGAGTCTTGAAGACTGGATTATTTTTCCAAGACCTGAGATGACCTTGGATAAATATATACTCTCGGACCTTGTCATTTTCTACTTTTTATCAGGCCATCTTATTCTGAAGTCTTGACTGATCATTTTTATCATAAGACACCTAGACTTGATTGAGTTAGGTAGCTTGGTAAATCTGATTTTACAAAATAAATACATAAAAGGCTGTGTACACTGTTTCACCTGGTTATTTCTCAATATGAGTTGTTTTTGAAGTGTTACAAAAAAAAATCAACAGAGATTTATATTGCTATATTAGATTCAGTGTTGAAGGTTAGAAAATTGGCTTAGGGTGGTGGCCATTTTCAAATTATCGTTTCTCACTATCTACAATCACTTTTTTCCCCAGCTTATATGTTTTTGTCATCTAATTTCAGTCTTGGACTTCTGAGTTAATCAACATATACTGCTGGTCAGGTCCCAAACAAATCCTATTTTACACTTTCCCAGAAGGCAAAAAAGCTAATAGGGTTTTACTGAGAAGACTGCAATATAAGAGTGATGACTTGCATTTCCCATGGTTGGACCAAAACGATATACATTTGATCGATAATAATAAGAAATTAAATAGTATTTGTGCGGTATGTGAAAATGCTGTAAGTATAAATCCTTCTCATTTTTAATATAAACTCTATCTAATGTATTAATTTTAAATAGTAAAGCAATTGTAAAAGAATCCCTCTCACACAAAGAAACTTATTATTTCCTCAGAAACGAGGAAATCAATGAATTCTGTGTAAACTACACCATCTACTGAAAGGATAAAGGAATTGCTGTTAACTATTCCACAAAACTGAATTGGATTTGTTTCGATTCTTCTATAAATATTACTCTCGATCATTGAGGCTCAAAGAAGAAGCAGCCTCCAGTTAGATCCAATCTAGAAGGCCTTTTATCAGGGATAGGCCACAATCTGTTGCTGCTTGGTATTATGGAAAGTGGGGCGCAGTTTGGGGGTGGTAGGTCAGGCAGGATTGACTGCAAGATGTGTGTCGGCAGAGACTTGGGGGGCACGAAATGTTTATTTCTTCCTAGGAGGGGGGCGTAACAAAAAATAATTGAGAAGCACTGATGTAGTGTCCCAATAAAGTAGAATTAGTTCATCAAATCCTGTTTCTGGTCTGGTTTACATGGAAGGACTGACAGTAGGATCAAAGTTGTAGTAGACAAAGGCTATAATTTGTTCCACAGCAGCAAACAATTGTAGGATAAGAGAGATCATTTTTGTCAGTAGCTTATGTTAAACTCTCAGTCTTGTTCTGAATCCGACCAAGGAAGATCAGTTCCTCCCTTTTAGTATAGATATGTATAGTATATCTTTCCTTAGATATGTCCATGTCTTTCAACACTCTGCAACCTGCACTGGCTACCGATTAGTTTCCGGTCACAATTCAAAGTGTTGGTTATGACCCATAAAGCCCTACATGGCATTGGACCAGAATACCTTCGGGGCCGCCTTCTGCCGCACGAATCCCAGCGACCGATTAGGTCCCACAGAGTTGGCCTTCTCTGGGTTCCGTTGACAAAACAATGTCGTCTGGTGGGACCCAGGGGAAGAGCCTTCTCTATGGTGACCCCGACCCTCTGGAATCAACTTCCCCCGAAGATTAGGACTGCTCCCACCCTCCGTGCCTTTCGTAAAACCCACCTATGTCGCCAGGCATGGGGAAATTGATATACCCCTCGGCTGTTCTGTGTTATGTTTGATTTGTTTGGATTGCATGATTGTTTCTTAATAAGGGCTTTAAATATTGTTTTTTTAATATTGGATTTGTATTTTGTATTGTCTGTTGTGAGCCGTTCCAAGTCCTTGGAGAGGGGCGGCACACAAATCTAAATAATAATAATAATAATAATAATAATAATAATAATAATAACAACAACAACAACAACAACAGCAACAATAATAATAATGGGACAGCAGAATAAGGGGACAGCAGAATTGAGGAGAAGCAGCTAGAGAAAAATAACAATAGAAAAATCAACAGACGATCCAAAGTGCAGACTCTGTAAAGAAACAGATGAAACAATCGATCAGATACTCAGGTGCTACAAAAAGATTGCACAGACTGACTACAAGCATAGACATGATGCTGTGGCACAGATGATCCACTGGAAGTTGTGCCGGAACTACCATTTACCAGTGGCAAAGAACTGGTGGGATCATAAGCCCGAAAAAGTGGTCGAAAATGAGCAAGCAAAACTACTGTGGGACTTCCAACTTCAGACTGACTGAATTCTGAAGCATAACACACCAGACATTGTGATCATGGAGAAAAAGTAAGTATGGATCATCGACATCGCAATCCCAGGGGACAGCAGAATTGAGGAGAAGCAGCTAGAGAAATTAGTAAAATACGAAGATCTAAAAATCGAGCTGCAACGACTCTGGCATAAGCCTGTGAAAGTGGTCCCAGTGGTACTTGGCACTCTGGGCGCAGTACCAAAGGATCTCAGCGGACATTTGAAAACCATCGTAATTGACAAAATCTCCATCTGTCAATTGCAAAAGGCTGCTTTACTGGGATCGGCAAACATAATTCGCCGCTACATCACGCAGTCCTAGGTGCTTGGGAAGCACCCGACTGGTGATGAAATACGAAATCCAGCAGTGATCTCGTTTGCTGTTTTGTACTGACATAATAATAATAATAATAATAATAATAATAATAATAATAATAATAATAATAATAATAATAATAATAATAATTAAAAAAAAAAAGAACTAGAGATAGAACTACTTTCAACATCAATATATGAACTGTCTTGTGGGGGACGCCTGTGGTGGCTGAGTGCTCTGCTAGCGAAAACCGGCTGCGAAGTTCCGTTTCCGGCTGCAACGGCCTTTCACAACCCTCTGCCAGAAGAAATAAAGCTCACGAGGGCCACATACGTCCCACTTGAGCTCTATTTCCGGCTGCAATTTTCTCCTGCAAATCTCTGCAAACAAAAACGGAACTCACGAGTGGCTCTCCTGAGCTCCATTTTTGCTGGCGGGCCACCACGGACCAGATCCTTTGCTGCTTCCAGGGTGGCTCTGCAGGCCAGATCTAAGCATCCCATGGACTGAATCTGGCTTGAGGCCCCTGACTTTGACAACCCTGCTTTAGACGTTAGCAGAGCACTTCTGTGGGACTAAGATGTCTTCACGGTCTCAGCCAAGGATAGAAATGTTTTTAACTAATGCTTAATTAGATCCACTGCTCTTTAATTCCCCAAAACAGTACCTCCTGACCCCTGATCTCCTCACACTTGCTCTAGGGGGGCGTTCGCCCAGGTTCACCTGGTGCACCAGTTGCGACCCTATTTGGACCGGGAGTCACTACTCACAGTCACTCATGCCCTCATCACCTCAAGGCTCGACTACTGTAACGCTCTCTACATGGGGCTACCTTTGAAAAGCATTAGGAAACTTCAGATCGTGCAGAATGCAGCTGCGAGAGCAATCATGGGCTTTCCCAAATATGCCCATGCCACACCAACACTCCGCAGTCTGCCCTGGTTGCCGATCAGTTTCTGGTCACAATTCAAAGTGTTGGTTATGACCTATAAAGCCCTTCATGGCATCGGACCAGATTACCTCAGGGACCGCCTTCTGCTGCACGAATCCCAGCAACCAGTTAGGTCCCACAGAGTGGGTTTTCTCCGGGTCCCGTCAACCAAACAATGTCGTTTGGCGAGACACAGGGGATGAGCCTTCTCTGTGGAGGCCCCGGCCCTTTGGAACCAGCTCCCCCCAGAGATTAGAATTGCCCCCGCCCTCCTTGCCTTTTGTAAGCTTCTTAAAACCCACCTCTGCCGCCAGGCATGGGGGAATTGAAATACACTTTCCCCCTAGGCCTTTACAATTTTATGCATGGTATGTCTGTATGTATGATTGGTTTTTATATAATGGGTTTTAACTGTTTTTAGTATTGGATTATACTGTTTTGTTACTGTTGTTAGCCGCCCCGAGTCTGCGGAGAGGGGCAGCATACAAATCCAATAAATAATAATAATAATAAATAATAGAAGATTGAGACATCTTATAGAGCAGATTTTGAAAGTGGCAAAAAAAAAAAACCCCTAGAGGGGAATTAAATCATAACAGTAGGATGTACATTCTGCCTTTGTCTCAGTTGTATTTTGAAAGTTCTGGTTGAACATGGTATTTAGTCTTCTGGCCACCCACTATTCCCTGAGCCTCTTGTACCTGTTTCTAAGGAGGTGCTGTAGATAAGACTCCTGGCTTACCACATGCACAACTAAGTCATGGCATGCTTTAAATTCTGCACCATTTCATTCAGAAGTCAGCACTGTAATGGGAGTCGGGCAGCATATCAATTTAATAAATTATCATTATTAATCTTGATATTTAAGTTATCTCTTTTTAATACAACAATTTTGAGAATCATTCACCTAAGATTTGTAAGAGAATGAGTAATAACACTAAGACTGTCCCTCCCATCCAATGTAGCATATTCCAGAAATTTCAAAAAGTACATACAGTATTTGAAAATGCAGGTTTGTAATGCCTTTTTCAGGTGCAAAGCAACCATTTCCAGTGTCAGGCATTCCAAAAACTTTTGAACCATTGTAATTCAAGGGCAAAATATCCTCTTTTGAGACAAAATGCCTTCAAAGCGCTTGAAGCAATTTTGCTCCACATTTGGAATACGCGGGCTTCACCTTCAGGATGGATGCCTTCAACTTGAAATGGTTTGAATTTGAATGTTTGGGTTTTTTAAACATTCGTAAAACACACAGGTTTAGTATCTGACAGATTTTTTTTTCTTTTAGGTTTTTATGGCAACTGACACCAACAGAAGGAAAATTAATTTTCACTGCTAGCTTTTCCATATTCAAATTTCTGCGTCACCTTCTTAAGCAAAGTGACATGCAAAAAAAAAAATAATCTATAAAGCAATAGCAGAAAAACAATTCAATTTTTTTAAAAAGAAAAATGGGTTGGGATCACAAGCATCATCAATACTGTAAGGGCTACATACCCAATTCCTCAAATACTTTTTTAAGAATACCACTCCATAGAAAGCAAAGCAAAATACTTTTGTAGTTTCAAAGTCTCTCTCTCTCTCTTTTTAACATCCATAGACTACAGCCAGGTTGCTTATGCTGTAGATGAACATTCTGTTTCAGTAGGACCTGCGTTTTCCAAGTATTCCAAATGAATATCCAGGGTGCCGTATACCAAATGCAGTACGTTCAAGACTTTCTCTTGTATGAAGTCAACTTGCTCTGCAGGGCAGTAGTCATCCAAGCTGGATCTGGGAATACCAACATTTCACACTTTAAAGTTTATTTCAAAAGAGCAACATTTCCTACTGATCTTCAAAGGTACAGTTTCATCTTTATTCTCTCCCCCCTCCCTTCGTTTTGCAGTACAGTGGTACCTCTACTTAAGAACTTAATTCGTTCCGTGACCAGGTTCCTAAGTAGAAACGTTCTTGAGTAGAAGCAATTTTTCTCATAGGAATCAATGTAAAAGCAAATAATGCGTGCAAACCCATTAGGAAAGAAATAAAAGCTCATAATTTGGGTGGGAGGAGGAGGAAGAAGAAGAGGAGGAGGAGAGTCGCTGCGGAAGGAAGAAGGCGAGGTGAGGTGAATCAAAAAAATCCAAAACTTTAAGGCTTTTTTAAAAAAAAGAGGGACTCTGAGGTGGAGAGGAGCATGTGCCTCCAATAAACCTGGCGCGAGGCTGCCTCCCATACACTGCCTCTCATAGACTGGCTGCTGCTGCTGCTAACTGCTGCCTCTTCCTTCCCATGGTGAAGGGCTCCCTTCTCCTCTCGCTCACTCACTTTGTAGCTGGCGCCTTTTCTTTGCTGTGGCGACTCCTCAGCTGCCCAGAGTGAAGGGAGCATTTCTATTCTCTGGGCGCTGGTAGAGGTTTATTCCCTGTCCAAGCGCCCAAAGAAAGGAGTCTTTGAGTCTCCAAAGAGTCAAACTACTCAAGACTCATTTATACCGCCAGGCATGGGGGAGTTGAGATATTCCTCCCCCTAGGCCATTACAAGTTATGCATGGTATGTCTGTGGGTATGTTTGGTTTTATAATAAGGGTTTTTAGTTGTTTTATTATTGGATTGTCACATGCTGTTTTTATCATTGTTGTTACCCGCCTCGAGTCTACGGAGAGGGGCGGCATACAAATCCAATAAATAATAATAATAATAATAATAATTATTATTATTATTACTATTACTACTATTACTATTATTACTATTATTACTATTATTACTATTATTATTATTATTATTATTATTATTATTATTATTATTATAGGGGGAATGGCAGGAAACTGTCCGGGCCTTCGTGCCACTCTCAAATTTCCTGGGAAATTTTTCCAGGCTCAGATTCTTAAGTAGAAAATGGCTCAAAGCCAAAGCTAAGTTAATTAAGTCTTAGCATAAACTATGAACTAGGTTACTAAGCCTGGAGAAGCACTTTGGGTGAAGCATGTTCAGTCTATCAAACTGCATTAAACTTACCAGAAGATAGAAAAAATCCAAGAAGAATGCTTCAACATACTATTACTGTGGTGAGATTATTATATGCACAGAGATGGAAAGATTTTGATACTACCCACAATGGAAGAATGGTTGATCAAATTGACCAAGATGAATAAATTAACTTTCTTAACTGGATTAAAAAATACTATATTTATTAGTGACTAGAAACCTTCTATGGACTTTTTGAATAAAATCATGAACGTGATTTATCATAGAAAAAAGAGAGAAAGAGAAAGGCAGCGTTTAAATGTGTTTGTATTTCTAACTGCTATGTGAACACACTGCTTGGAACTATTTTCTTTCTTTCTTTCTTTCTTTCTTTCTTTCTTTCTTTCTTTCTTTCTTCGATTTTTATGCCGCCCTTCTCCTTAGACTCAGGGCGGCTTACAACATGTTAGCAATAGCACTTTTTTTAACAGAGCTAGGCTATTGCCCCCACAATCCGGGTCCTCATTTTACCCACCTCGGAAGGATGGAAGGCTGAGTCAACCTTGAGCCGGTGATGAGATTTGAACCGCTGACCTTCAGATCTACAAGTCAGCTTCAGTGGCCTGCAGTACAGCACTCTACCTGCTGCGCCACCCCGGCTCATTTTAAATTTTTTAAATTGGCAAGAAATTTCTTTTCTTGCACATTCTCGTTTTTTTTCTATGCATTCTTTCTTTTTCTCTTTTCTTCTTTGTAATAGTTTGTATTGGTTTTTTAACCTCCTTTTTAAAAGGTTTTAATAAAAATTATGTTTAATAAAAACATTAAACTTACCGGGCTATGGTCACAAGGGTTGGTTTCGGTAAGCTTCCCAAGAGATGTTGTATTGACTGTACGAAACTCTCTATCTCCACTTCGGTGCTAACGTGATGAGGTATTTCTGAGTAATCACATGTAAGGCCAGCCTGATGAACCTGAGAAAAGAATGACACACATGTACATTGCTCAAGAACTCCCTCTCCAAGCAAATTAAACAGCAAATTAAGTAAATTAGGTCAGGGGTCAGCAACCCACGGCTCTGGAGCCATATGTAGCTCTTTAATCCCTCTGGTGCAGTTCCCTGTTGCCAATCGGCACAATTTTGAGATAGCTTCTGGTTAGGGAGGGAAGAAGCAGGGCGCGCCAGGAGGAGACTCTATGGCAAGAGGCGGGTTTTCCAGTCAGCTCCACAATTGATGGGGCTTTCAGTTAGGACAGGTAGAGGAAATAGAATGCTGTGCTAGGAGGAGACTCTATGGTGGGGGAACCGGACCTCCGGCCAGCTCCAGAATTGAATGGAGGATGGGGTTTCTGATTAGGACCTTTGTGGCTCTTGGAGTGTTTAAGGTTGTCGACCCTTGGTATAGGTGAGAATAGAAAAATCTTTAAAAGATGTTAAAACACTTTTCTCATTATATTGCCAGGTGATGATATTAGATCAAATTTCTCCCTCTGTCTTTTTCTAGAGTTTAAGTCCTGATCTCTCAAGGATCTCCATCTGGGATGATTAGAAATGTTGATGTTGCATTTGCAGAATGCCAATTTAGACACGACGAGAGAATGCTATTTTGGGCAAGAATGCTTGACGTATTTCAAATTAGATATATTTAATGTTATAATCCGTATTCACATTGTATCCCAATATATTTAATGTTATAGATATATTTAATGTTATAATCCATATTCACATTGTATCTTGATTGAAAAGAACTTGGCCTCTTACATTCCTCCTTTCAAACTCAAGGGAAAATTCTGACATCAGCTCTCAGAACAAATAGTTCTGCTTTGAGTGATACATTGGAATTATTTGGTTTCAATCAAACGAAGCACACAAAGTTTAGAAGGCCTTGTGTTCTGACAAAACACAGCAATACAGGTAGTCCTTGACTTACAACAGATCAAGGTTGACTCAGCCTTCCATCCTTCCGAGGTGGGTAAAATGAGGACCCGGATTGTGGGGGTAATATGCTGGCTCTGTTAAAAAGTGCTATTGCTAACATGTTGTAAGCCGCCCTGAGTCTAAGGAGAAGGGCGGCATAAAAATCAAAAAAATAAAATAAAATAAAAATAAAATAAAATTTAGCAACCATGCAATGCTACAATGGCAATGAAAAAAAATGACTTGTGACTATTTTGCACACTTATGGGCACTGTAGCATCATCATGGTCATGTGATCAAAATCCAGAAGCTTGTTAACTGACTCATATTTATAACAGTTGCATTTTCCCAGGGTCATGTGAACACGTTTTGCAACCTTCTGATAATGGGAAAGCCAGATTCACTTAATAGAAATGTTGGGCTCAATTGTAGTCGTAAGTCAAGTTCTACTACAATAATAAAAAGGTAGGTAATAAAACAGACACATAAAGATAAAACTTCTTGGTTCTACCATATCTCAAGATCTAAAAAGGTTACCTAACATCAAAAAATGTTATCAAACAAGCACAACACAGAATGTTCTTCTAACTCAGGAAGCTTAAACTGCCCAAGGAGTTGATAATACAGTTCTACAGAGGAATTATTGAATTTGTCATCTGCACCTATATAACTGACTGGTTTGCTTCTGCAACCCAACAAGACACACACAGACCTCAGAGGATAATTAGAACTGCAGAGGAAACAATTACTGCCTACCTGCCTTCCATGGAGGACCGGTATAATGCACGAGTGAAAAGGAGGGCTGTGAAAATATTTACAGACACCTCACATCCTAGACACAAACTATTTCAACTCCTACCCTGAAAACATCGCTATAGAGAACTGCACACCAGAACAACTAGACACAAGAACATTTTTCCCGCACGTTCTCACTCTGCTACACTAATAATTCCCTCAATATTGTCAAACTATTTACAAAGTCTGCACTATTAATCTTCTCATCATTCCAATCATTCATCTCTTCTCACTTACAACAGTGACTTTGTTGCTTGTATCCTTTTATTGACTGGTTCCTAATATGATTTGATTGCTTATTTGTATCCTATGACTAAGTCTTATGATTCTTGAAGAATGAATCTTTTCTTTTATGTACACTGACACCATATGCACCAGGACAAATTCCTTGTCTGTCCAATCACATTTGGCCAAAAAGAATTCTATCATCTATCAATATATATATCATCCATCTATCATCTATCAATATATATATCATCCATCTATCCATCCACCCACCGATCTACCTACCTACCTACCTACAGAGAGGGGCGGCATGCAAATCTAATAAATAATAATAATAAAAAATAAAATAATACCTACCTACCTACCATCTATCTATCTAAAACAAGCAAAGAAAACCAAACCAAACCAAAAACAGTCCTGAACAAATTCTTACTGTGCTTGCTTTAAAAATGGTTTGCTTGATAAATAAATATGTGCAAAAATTAAACCAACTTCAGACCTTGCTTTATGAACTGGAGTTCTTTCAAACAAATCATAATTGTTTCAACATTGCAGATTTGAAGAGCAACACTGAATTATAGTTGACTTAATTTCCACTTCTAATCTTACAGTTGAATAAATGCAAGGGAAGAGAGAAGTTAATCTTGTTATGCCAAGTGTAGGTTAAAATTTAACCAATATCTGTGGGTCAATATCTACACGACAGTACCATGGCCTGGAAATAATTAAAAAAATTAATATTCTTACCATCTCATAATCTGGAGTTCCCATTCGTTCTTTCAAATTATGCACCAGTTGAACCAGAGGCTTCATTCTAAATCAAATTAAAATATAAATTGTGCAATTAATATAAAGAGGAAATTTTATAGGCCAGTGACGGCTAACCTTTTTTTCCTGGAAAGAGCATGTGTGTTTGCTATCGCACAAACGTGAGTGCCGACACCCATTAGTCAATGTCTGGGGAGGACGAAAACAGCTTCCCCCAGCCCCCGGAATCAGCCTGTTCCCCAACTTCTGGTGGGCCCAATAGGTTCATGTTTTGCTGTCCTCAGGCTCCAAAGGCTTCCCTGGAGCTGGGAGAGGGTCCATCCCCCCGGAGGCTCTCTGGAAGCTAAAAACACCCTCCTAGAGCCTCTGTGTGAGCCAAAAATCCTCTGGCACACACATGCACATTGGAGCATGTGGGCAATGGCTCGCGTGCCAGCAGATATGGCTCTGCGTGCCACCTGTGGCACCCGTGCCATAGGCTCGCCATCACTGTTCTAGGCAAAACTCTTACAAAGCTGGAAAAACTAGAATATACAATACCCTTCATTCTACAAAATGTATGCCTTTCTATTTTTAAAGTTTTACCACATTAAAATGAGAACTGGAAAATTCTTCCAGAAAAAATAAATGTTGAAGCACCATTCTCTTTTAAGTTATCATATAATAACAACTTATGTTCCTGGGAAATTATAGCTAGGTCTGATTTAATCATAAATATGGACAAATTGTAAAGCCTAACATCAATATTTAAATATATTTTCTACCAAAAAATGTATTTTTGAGGATGTGCGGGGATTTTGGTGTTGGTGGTGATATCTGTCCTATTTCTACATAAAAACATGCTTTATGCTTTAAACTGTCCTGATACTCAGTGGCTTTTAAAAACTGAGGTAAATATTTTCTGTCTCACAGATTCTTTGAACAGGCTGTAACACTGACAGACTTATCTGTATGTACTTAATTTCTTTTTTTCTTTCTATTTCATTATTGTGAGAACTATTGTGGAAATAATAGCATGGCAGTAAGCCTGTCTCAAAAATAATCAATATTTTGAAAGATTCATTGTGGTATAAAGAAAGTTTGATGGTGTGATGGTAGACTTGACATGAAAAAAAATATGCCTTGTATGGAGTTATAAAAAATTCTAGCAAGAGTGTGAAGTTGTTCTCCCTCCAAAAGTAACTTAATTCCCAGAAAGATTATGCATTTTAGTGTCTGTATAGCTCCCAGAATCATCTTCTTAAAAGTCTAAGTCATAATAGACTTGGTGTCACAAACAGTGGAAGTGATGTGCCGGTGCCTGGAGGCTGTTGGGGTCTGGATGGGTGTCAACAGACTCAAACTCAACCCGGATAAGACGGAGTGGCTGTGGGTTCTGCCTCCCAAGGACAATTCCATCTGTCCGTCCATAACCCTGGGGGGGGGGGAGTTATTGACCCCCTCAGAGAGGGTCCGCAACTTGGGCGTCCTCCTCGATCCACAGCTCACATTAGAGAAACATCTTTCAGCTGTGGCGAGGGGGACGTTTGCCCAGGTTCGTCTGGTGCACCAGTTGCGGCCCTATCTGGACCGGGAGTCAATGCTCACAGTCACTCATGCCCTCATCACCTCGAGATTTGACTACTGTAATGCTCTCTACATGGGACTACCTTTGAAAAGTGTTCGGAAACTTCAGATCGTGCAGAATGCAGCTGCGAGAGCAATCATGGGTTTCCCCAGGTATGCCCATGTCACACCAACACTCCGCAGTCTGCATTGGTTGCCGATCAATTTCGGGTCACAATTCAAAGTGTTGGTTATGACCTATAAAGCCCTTCATGGCATCAGACCAGAATATCTCCGGGACCGCCTTCTGCTGCACGAATCCCAGCGACCGGTTAGGTCCCACAGAGTTGGCCTTCTCCGGGTCCCGTCGACTAAGGAATGTTGTTTGGTGGGACCCAGAAGAGCCTTCTCTGTGGCGGCCCCGACCTTCTGGAACCAGCTCCCCCCAGATATCAGAGTTGCCCCCACCCTCCTTGCCTTTCGCAAGCTCCTTAAAACCCACCTCTGTCGTCAGGCATGGGGGAATTGAAATTTCCCTTCCCCCTAGGCTTATAGAATTTATACATGTTATGCTTGTATGTATGAGTGGCTCTTTAAATTGGGGTTTTTTAGATTGTTTTTAATATTAGATTTGTTTACATGGTCTTTTTATATTGTTGTTAGCCGCCCCGAGTCTTCGCAGAGGGGCGGCATACAAATCAAATCAAATCAAATCAAATCAAATCAAATCAAATAAATAAATAAATAAATAAATAAATAAATAAATAAATAAATAAATAAATAAATAAATAAATTACAGTACCCAGGATTTGCAGCCCATCTTTTCAGGTTTTCTTCAGTGTCATCATCACATAAATCGGCAAAAGCTGCTTCTAGATCTTCTAGCTGCCGTGTGCGGTTCTCCACACAGTCGATCAACTCGTCCTTCAAACATAAAAGTAAAAAGCACTAACCAATTATATGAAGCCAGAAGGCTAGCTACGCAGCTGAGAAAATGCGGCTATATTTTTTTTGTTGGAGATACAGGCACTGCATAATCCTTCTGAATGTTTTCTTTCTTTCTCCAAATCTTTAATCTCTTTGTTTCAAGATGAAGTCAGGGCAACTGAGTGGAACTGGCTGGATGCCTTTCCCGATGCCTATGTGGAGTTCACAGCATATATTTTCTCTTTGTGCCCTGATAGAGAAACATCTGCTACTCTCTAGGATTGAATTCTCAACCTTCCAAGTGTTTTTTCCTCTAGGCCACCCGTCCGCTTGTGTCTTCAGGTTATTGGCTGCTTTAAGGAAATGGGAGATAGGTTCTAGTGATGCTCCAGAGCACATTCTGAGAATCACACGAAAGTGCTACCAAGAAGGCATCCCTTCTTTGTCCATTACCCCCATTCAAATCACTTCTTTTCCAAACATCTTACATTCTTCTTGAGATAAGATAGAAACATAGAAGATTGACAGCAGAAAAAGACCTCATGGTCCATCTAGTCTGCCCTTATACTATTTCCTGTATTTTATCTTAGGATGGATATAAGTTTATCCCAGGCATGTTTAAATTCAGTTACTGTGGATTTACCAACCAAGTCTGCTGGAAGTTTGTTCCAAGGATCTACTACTCTTTCAGTAAAATAATATTTTCTCATGTTGCTTTTGATCTTTCCCCCAACTAACTTCAGATTGTGTCCCCTTGTTCTTGTGTTCACTTTCCTATTAAAAACACTTCCCTCCTGAACCTTATTTAACCCTTTAATATATTTAAATGTTTCGATTATGTCTCCCCTTTTCCTTCTGTCCTCCAAACTATACAGATTGAGTTCATTAAGTCTTTCCTGATACGTTTTATGCTTAAAATAAGCAATTTTGACAAACCCCCTCCACCATTCTCTACTGAGAATCACAAACATCCTACCTCTGATAAATTGCTTTTAGGCTTCTTAAAACTGTACAGTTCTTTTAAGAGTTTGTATTCTTCCTGTATAAATAAATCAACAAACATAGTACATTACAATATGTCATTATTGATTAATCAGAACACCATTTACAATCCTAAACTCGATTTATAGGAAATTGCCCCTTACTCCCCACAAAAAAGAAAAAAGCATCATCAAATGTATACTTTGGGTTTTTTTAGACGTTTTCTCTATTGTCTATGTTAAAACCAAACTACATAAGATCACAGTGATTCTGGATTTTTCCATATATAGAGTCCTACTAATTTCCACATAGAATTCAACTGCTCCATTTTAAAATTTGCTTTATCCAGCTGAATCCAGCAGCTTTTTAAAAATTATTATTTTGACTTTTAAGCTGCTTCAGTCATATGATTCTAAACAACATATTTGACTTAAGTGCAGCTAATATCACACAAGAGGAAAATAGCAGTAACTGTAGAAAAACCTATCCACCATCCTTATATCTGGTGGAAAGAGAGGTACTTTTAGAAATGCTTGCCTCTGAATATCGTGTCCTTGTGGTAGCAAGAACTCTCTACAAGTATCTTGTACAAGAAGATGGATAGTTGTTCCCAAGCCATGATAACCAGCATCTTGAATTGCACTAGAGTTACATCATATTTAATGGGAAGACTGCTAACCTAGTTACAGGGAGTATTTTGTTAGAAACTCTATTGAAATCATAAGCCCCAGAAGCAAACTCCTCCCCATAAAGCTGATTCAAGGAGTTGTGGTATTGCAGTGGTTGGAATGCAGTATTGCAGGCTAACTCTGCTGAGTGCCAGCAGTTCGATTTTGACCAGCTCAAGGTTGATTCACCCTTCCATCCTTCCAAGGTTGGTAAAATGAGGACCAGGATTGATGGGGGCAATATGCTGACTCAGAGGGCTGTAAAGCACTATGAAGCAGTATGCAAGTCTGAGTGCCATTGCTATTAATCCTTTTCTAATGCCAGTGTTGCATTGGTGTTCCAGTTCATATAGCCTTATCTGTACATCAAGGTGTCTATCCACTTGCCAGCTATCATATCTGAACTATTGGGTGGGAAATCATTACTGGTGCACATTAAGGGAGGAGGCGGAGGGTAGAGTGAGAAGCAGTAGTGACTAACTCCCAAGCAATTCAGTACAAGGAACAGACAGACATTCAACTGAACAACTGGGCAGCAATATGTCATGTGCCCTGAAAAACACATTCCTACAATGGTAGCAGCAACAATTTGGAACAGTCTAGGCTTTTGGCTGAGCCCAAATCCATGCACCTTTTCCTTCTGACAATCCATCAAACACGACTGCTCAAAAGGAGATTGGCACTCTTGATCCTGATCATAGCCATAGCAATAGTACTTAAGACATATATACCACTCCATAAGGAGAAACCATGCTCAAACCATGATCCTGGTTGCTGCTGCTAGTGGTCTGATGGACGTTTAGCCTACTATGCCCTAGAGTAGTGATGACGAACCTTTTTTTCCTTGGGTGCCAAGAGTGTCGGTGCGCACTATCGCACATGCGCGAGTGCCCACACTCATAATTCAATGCCTGAGGAGGGCAAAAACAGTTTTCCCCTCCGGAGGCTGGAAACAGCCTGTTTCCCAACTTCTGGTGAGTCCAAATAGGGTCATGTTTCACCCTCCCCAGATTCCAAAGGCTTCCCTGGAGCCTGAGGAGGGTAAAAACGCCCTCCCCCATCCCCCCGGAGGCTCTCTGGGAGCCAAAAACGTCCTCACAGAGCCCCTGTATGAGGCAAAATCAGATGACCAGCACACACATGCACTTTGGAGCTGAGCTAAGGCAATGGCTCATGTACCAGCAGATATGGCTCCGCGTGCCACCTGTGGCACCCGTGCCATAAGTTCCCCACCACTGCCCTAGAGGTAATCAAATTTCTAAGATTCAAAGTAAAAAAGGAATAGCTAGAAACTGCCGTAAAAGGATCAAAGATAGTTGGTGGCTACCCACTGGCTCTTGGGAGTAGTGGTCTGGAATGAAATAAGTCTAGGAGTCTGGTATCCTAAGAGCTTCCATACTGCAATAATCTTGTGGCAATTTTCAGTCCTAAGGTATAAAGATAGTCATGCAATTTATTAAGAAAATCACTAGATTGGGAAAAAAAATCATATCCAATTTAGAACATTCCTGGTTTGAATTTTAACATGTCAGCAAACTCACCACAGAGGAAAATGCCTAAGCTGTTAGGAATGTATTTGAAAGAATACATTGTGGATTAGAATGATTAGCATTTAGATCTTAAATGCTCAATTGTTTCCCTTTTGTGCTGCTGTAACTGATTTTTTTAATTATATTGTTTGTTTCCGTTCTTCTTGTTTTGATGTTTTGCTTTAATACTGCATTGCAAATTATTTGGGAAAAAGTATTTATTTATTGCATTTATATGCCGCTCACTCCGAAACGGACTCCGAGTGGCTAACAACAGTTATAAATGCAAGTAAAAAGAGCAATAAATACATCAATAAAATCTACAATGCCATAAAAACTACTGTATCATAAAAAAAACCCATGCATGCTAACAGTCAATCCTAATTCCAGGCCTGTCGGAAAAGCCAGGTCTTAACGGCTTTCCAGAAGACCAGTAGGGAGGAAATAATGCAAATCTCTGGTGGCAGTTGATTCCACAGGATTGGAGCCACCACAGAGAAGGCTCTTCCATGAAGACCCGATAACCGACATTGTTTAGCGGACGGGACCTGGAGAAGGCTGACTCTGTGGGCCCTTACTGGCCACAATGATGTATGAGGGAGGAGGTGGTTCTGTAAATAGTCTGGCCCTGAGCCATTTAGGGCTTTAAAGGTAATAACCAACACCTTGAATTGCATTCGGAGACTGATTGGCAACCAATGCAGCTCGCGTAAAGATGGAATAATACAGGCGTACCATGGTACACTCATAATTGCACGCGCCACTGCATTTTGCAACACCTGAAGTCTCCAAACGCTCTTCAAGGGTAGCCTCATGTAGAGCGCATTGCAATAGTCAAGAATACTTTGAGCAGGAAAGGTAAAGATTCTTAACTAAAAGTCACATTAAGAATGGAGGGGGGAAATATCTATTGAAATAGGTCTCCTCTAAAAAGAACCGACGGGCAAGACTGATATTGTAGCCGGATATTTACCTGTGTGTATATTTCTTTGAAAGGATTCTTAACGGAAAAGAAGTCCAAGTCAATATCTAAAACAAAAGCAGTGTCCTTCTTCAGCACTTGCAGAATATCTCGGATGAGTTCTGACATTTGAGGCCGGTGTTTTGCTGTGGAACCAGATGCAGAGGGAACCCGGGAATTGCTCGGCTTCTCATGCTCAGAGATACTCTTTCCAACGCCATCAGACAGTCCATCTGTGCAACCGTGGGTTGGATCAGCAGAGTCTTTTGAGGAAGAGGCGTTGCCTGTGTCTTTCTCACTTAATTTGCACTTCTTAGCAGAACACGGAGCCTGGGTGCCTTCCCAGTCGCCAACAGCTTCGGAGGGATTCACTAGGCGCACATCCAGATGTAAAGATCTTTTGTTCTCCAGCTGATCAGCGGGGACATAGAGACCATCAGAAAGGAAGTAAGCATCTGTGCTTGTAACCCTGGGAATAATACATGTTTATGGTTAGTGTTAGCTTATTTCTATCAATATAAAAAAAGGGACGGGAAACTCATGGCTGGATAGGCCTCTGTAACCATCCGCTCCTCCCGCAAGCAAAATTATTGTACGCTTCCCCCCTTCAAAACATAAAGAAAACTGATGAGCTAAGTCTCCGCAAGATTGCCACATAACATTTTAGAAGAAAACAACCATCACAATTAAAACAAGGAGGAAAGTTTGAATCTGCCCATGGCTCTCAGAGGTTGTATTTTTAAAAAGTCTTGCTATGTATGCTATATAGAAAATCCTTGATTTATGACCATAATGGGAGCCTTCCAATTTTTTTCACATGAACGTCATGACTTACTACCATAATGGGATTCTTCCCATTATGACAGTAAGTCATAACATTAATGTAAATGTTCCCAGCGGGGGTAAACAAAGGGGGATCCCTGCAGCAGAATGACAGGCGCTTCGGCCAGCAACAGAAGTCCGTAGGCAGAGCATCCCAGCGGCGCCAGCAAGTGGGAGGAAGCAAAGGGGGATCCCTGCAGTAGAATGACTGGCGCTTCGGCCAGCAACGGATGTCCGTAGGCGGAGCATCCCAGCGGCGCCAGCAAGTGGGAGGAAGCAAAGGGGGATCCCTGCAGTAGAATGACTGGCGCTTCGGCCAGCAACGGATGTCCGTAGGCGGAGCATCCCAGCGGCGCCAGCAAGTGGGAGGAAGCAAAGGGGGATCCCTGCAGTAGAATGACTGGCGCTTCGGCCAGCAACGGATGTCCGGAGGCGGAGCATCCCAGTGGCGCCAGTAAGTGGGAGGAAGCAAAGGGGGATCCCTGCAGTAGAATGACAGGCGCTTTGGCCAGCAACAGAAGTCCAGAGGCGGAGCATCCCAGCGGCGCCAGCAAGTGGGAGGAAGCAAAGGGGGATCCCTGCAGTAGAATGACAGGCGCTTCGGCCAGCAACAGAAGTCCGGAGGCAGAGCATCCCAGCGGCGCCAGCAAGTGGGAGGAAGCAAAGGGGGATCCCTGCAGTAGAATGACTGGCGCTTCGGCCAGCAACGGATGTCTGTAGGCGGAGCATCCCAGCGGCGCCAGCAAGCGGGAGGAAGCAAAGGGGGATCCCTGCAGTAGAATGACAGGCACTTCGGCCAGCAACAGAAGTCCGGAGGCAGAGCATCCCAGCGGCGCCAGCAAGTGGGAGGAAGCAAAGGGGGATCCCTGCAGTAGAATGACAGGCGCATTGGCCAGCAACAGAAGTCCGGAGGCGGAGCATCCCAGCGGCGCCAGCAAGTGGGAGGAAGCAAAGGGAAATCTCTGCAGCAGAATGACAGGCGCTTTGGCCAGCAATAAATGTCGGGAGGCGGAGCATCCCAGTGGCGCCGGCTCGGGTTCACAAGTGGAAAATTGTTTGTGAGAAGAGGTTAAAAAAATCTTAAGCACCCAGTTCGTATCTCGAAAAGTTCGTCTGTAGAGGCGTTCGTAAGTAGAGGTAGCACTGTATATATATTGTCTATATAAGCTTGTGAAAGTCTGTTCAAGGTGTTGTACAGATCTTGCTTCTTCGTATGTGTCTGCTCTTTCTTTCGGTCACATCTGAATTTGTACATATAGTATATATACATTAGAAGCATATAGCGGATTGCATAGACTATATTCTAGAATTTTAGAATAACGGAGTTGGAAGGGACTTTGGAGGTCTTCTAGTCCAACCCCCTGCTTGGCAGGAAACCCTACACCACTTCATACAACTGGTTATCCAACATCATCATAAAAACTTCCAGTTTTGCCGCATTCACAACTTCTGGAGGCAAGTTGTTCCACTGATTAATTGTTCTAACTGTCAGGAAATTTCTCCTTAGTTCTAGGTTGCTTCTCTCCTTGATTAGTTTCCACCCATTGCTTCTTGTCTTACCCTCAGATGCTTTGGAGAATAGGTTGACTCCTTACTCTTTGTGGCAACCCCTGAAATACTGGAACACTGCTATCATGTCTCCCCTAGTTCTTCTTTTCATTAAAATAGACATACACTGTTCTTCATATGTTTTGGCTTCCAGTCCCCTAATCATCTTTGTTGCTCTTCTCTGCACTCTTTCTAGAGTCTCAACATGGTAGGTCAGAGGTCCCCAATCACTGAGCCACAGCCTGTTTTGACCTGGACCACACAAGCACTGGACGAGCGGCAAACATTTGCCAGTAAAGCTCCATTTGGGCAAGCAGCGTCCGTGCCTACCACTTGTGTAAATGTAATAATAATAATAATAATAATAATTATTATTATTATTATTTATTAGACTTGTGTGCCGCCCCTCTCCGAAGACATGTAGCTGCACACATGATCACATCTTCACTTGTACAGACTAGAACCATCCCCTCTTCTCTCCATGCCTCTGATGGTCCGCAAAGCTGGGAAGGTTAGGGACCGCTACTCTAGGTCACATGATCAGGAGGAAGGAGGAGAGGTAGTTTAGAATGTAAAAATCAGAAATGTTTGAATTACTGCTCAACCGTGTCTACCATGAAGATCTTTCAAAAGATTGTTCTTGAAATATTTTTGCTGCATTTCTTGGCCAAATTGAGTTGGATTTTTTAACTTTGTCTTTCTTTCTCCATCTCCTCCTGCTGCATCAAATTTGGTCTCATTCAGATAGTTATTCTGCTGCCCCCTGAGCCCGTTTACATAATTTTTTTTTTATATTCCACAGGGTTGGAAAGAATAAAAACATCACAGGAGAAACAGACCATGATAAAATACCAAGAGAGCAAAATATAACAAACTGTGGATATATGAAGAATGTTTTGGATTGCAATTGTTCTAATCCTGAGTTTGGGTCTTATTAATGGTTATTAGGATACTGAATAGGACATTGAATAACCCATACACACATTCTGGAGTTTATTTTGGACTCTTATGTGAAGGAGATGGGTGGCAGATAAATTTAAGAAATAAAATAACCCACACTTGCTCAGTTACATGTGCAAGCACAGATGCACACAAACACATTCTAAAACAAATTCTTGGAATACTGAAAGAAAACACATTCTCTAAGTTACCTTATTGTAGTAGTAGAGACGTCTTTGCCCACCAAAAACTGATGAGTTCCTTCTTCTATTTGCTGAGCCCAAGGTGGATGTAACCATATTACTTGTGAAAAATGACCAGCATAAACAGCAGGCATAATCCAGTTTTCAATGCTTAGTTCACTGTAAAAAAACAGATAAATATGGGCTGAAATGTTCCAAAAACCTGGGTAGAAATGACATATTCTTTTAAAAAATAAACAGCATTGGAAACACACTTGTCCTTATGAAAATAAACCATCCTAAGCAATATTAGAATGGTTTTATTAGATATAAAATCAGCAAATCAGTAGTGTTCAAATGTATATTTTTAAAACTGAGAAACAGCACACATATAAGTAGCCTTGATTTTATGAAATTTGACAGGGAAAAAAACCCATCCTTGGTACAAGCTGAGAGGAGGAGAACCTGTGGTCTAGAGATTAAAGTTGCTGCTTTATAGGCAGATTCCCCAGGTTCAAATCCCAGTAAAGGTATGGCTAGCTGATGAGAGCAAAACAGCTTGAAACAGATCTATACAGTGGTACCTTTACTTAAGAACTTAATTCGTTCCATGACCAGGTTCTTAAGTAGAAATGTTTGTAAGTAGAAGCAATTTTTCCCATAGGAATCAATATAAAAGCAAATGATGCATACACACCCATTAGGAAAGAAATAAAAACTCAGAATTTGGGCGGGAGGAGGAGGATGAAGAGGAAGAGGACAGTCGCTGCCCAGAGTGAAGGGAGAGTTTCTTTTCTCTGGGTGCTGGCAGAGGTTTATTCCCTCTCCAAGCACCCAGAGAAAGGAAAATGCTTCGTTTGCTCTGGACTGCCAAAGCCTCCTTAAGCACCACCGAAAGGCTCCTCTGGCAGCCCAGAAAAGCCCGAGATGGCCGGGATTAAAGGGGGAAAGGCAGGAAACTTTGTGTTGCTCTCAAATTTCCTGGGAAATTTTTCCGGGCTCGAGTTTTTAATTAGAAAATGGTTTTTAAGAAGAGGCAAAAAAATCTTGAACACCTGGTTCTTATCTAGAAAAGTTCTTAAGTAGAGGCATTCTTAGATAGAGGTACCACTGTATATATAGGTGTGTGTGTGTGTATGTACAGTATGTATGTATGTATGTATGTATGTATTGAAGAGGCAACTGGACTTTCTTGTTTTACTTTGAAGGCATTTCGCTTCTCATCCAAGAAAATTATTCTGAATTGAAGGAGCTTCTTGGATGAGAAGCGAAACCTGTTCAAAGAAAAACAAGAAAGTCCAGTTGCCTCTTGAAAAAAAGCCCCTTTGGGACTTCATCATGTTGTTCTACATAAAGCAATAGAACTGACATCAAGAGAAATAAAAGGCAGGATGGCTAGCTTTAATACTAAGTCTTAGGTAAGTAGAATTGTTAGTATGAACCTCAGACGCCCCCATCAGGCCATATAGGTATAAGGCATACACAAAATCATAAAGCTTAAAGCAGGGGGCCCAAACTTGGCAACTTTATGACTTGTGGAGTTCAACTCCCAGAATTGGCCGGCTGGAGAATTCTGGGAATTGAACTCCACAAGTCTTAAAGTTGCTGAGTTTGAAAACCTTTGGATTAAAGAATGTAAATTACTTCATTGTTTATGCAATGTGAGCTGAATAGGGTTTTTTACAACCTGTCTATGCAATTTCAGTGCCCTCCAAGAACAAAGCAATAGAAACCATTTCCCCAACAAATAACAGTTCTATGTTCGCATAAGCTAAAATTCTACCCGGTCTACCCAACTGCAACATCAGTACCTAAACAAAGTTTCTTTGTCGAACACAGTATCTGCAGGCATATCCACTGGAATAAGGAGATCTGGGTGGGAGTCCAAATGAACAAAGCTGATGTTGCTAACAGGAAGGTGCTTTGAGCCAATAGCTCGATAAATGAAGGGAAGAACCTGGAATGACACCATTGCAGATGTTTTAGTGCCCGAAAAAAATCTATGGATAAATTTTATGATACATCAAGTTTTCAAGGAATGTCATCAGAAAGGATACAGGTGCCTGGAAATAATTAGTTATGTCCCAGTCATCATAGCAGCAAAGTTGTTGTGCCCCCATTATATAACCCAAGATCAACAAAACTCATTCTTAAGTAATACTAAAGTCATAGTAAGAAATTATTTTTATTAGGAATGAGAAAATTAAAATAATACCTCATTTTACATATCATAACTGCAGCCAGGATAACGCATTCACAATACGTATTCGAAAGCAGATATTGTCTCCCTCCCCAAACCAAACAATAACAACAAAAATTATAGAAAGTGTGGAGATGTCCAAACACTGGAAATCCATGATAAAGAGGATACAGAAAAAAATCTCAATATTCCAGATTATTGCTAAAAGTAAACTTATAGGGGAAAAACCAGATTTTCCTAGTGAAAGCCTGATTGCTTTATAAATATTTTTAAGAGATATAAATTATGATAGATTTTCTTAACACATCTGTTTATATCTCTAACAGGTCAGCTGACTTGGTTTCCAAAATTAGTTAACAAAGTGTGATGGTTTGAAGCCATGGCGGAGTAATTTCAGTGTAAGGAGAAAAAGACTATTTTAGAGCCTTGGTGGTGCAGTGATTAAGAGTGCAGTACTGGAAGCTGCTTCTGCTGACTGCTGGCTGTAGTTCACCGGTTCAAATTTCACCAGGCTTAAGGTTGATTCAGCCTTCCATCCTTCCGAGGTGGGTAAAATGAGGACCCAGATTGTTGGGGGCAATATGCTGATTCTATAAACTGTTTAGAGAGGGCTGTAGTATATAAGGTAGTATATAAGTCTAAGCGCTATAAAATTGGTATGTTTTCATTTGGACCAGATAAGGGCAAACTTGGGGGAGGGGGGGCTAAGAGAGAAGACGTGACTAAAGCATCTCTGCGTACGGCGAAGTGCAAGTGGTCACCAAGTCTATTTATTTTTATTTATTTATTTTGTCCAATACACAATGAGGGTTTTAGTGGGTATATATCTATATACACATAGTAAAATACATGATGAAGGTTATAGAGGAGATACTCATAGTAAAATATCTTTACGTTTTCAATTTTTACTGCCTATATATGCAACAGCAACCGGTGCCCCGAATACTTTGGGCCTGCTTCCCCCTCCCCAATTTCACAACACCGCGAATTAGCGAAGTGCGACCAAACCATTTGCAGACCAGGCATTTGACTTACATCGTGATGATCTTCCACCACCCAAACTGGCAACTTCGGGTACGTGCGGAGGGAACTGCCCCCGTTGCTCTCGTGTCCAACGCTCTGTTCTTCCCCGCCGCTGCTACCCATTTTGATCAGCTCATAGGTCACAGAACGCTCGGGACACCGAAGATTCTAAAATAGAACGCCGAGATCTTTAGCGCGGCGGGGCATCGAACGCTGGGAAACGCTACGTTCTAAGACCGGAATTCTAACCCTGATCGTGTTCCAAAGAGAACGGGGGACGCGTCTAGACGTGACACACATAAGCATGCTGGGAAAGGAAACGAAGGGGAGGATGAGCAATGATTATTCCATTATTTTAGGACCAGGAATGTTAGCTGCCAGGAATCACCAAAATATTGTAGTGTCATTAATCACTAATTCATTAATTGTAAGTTTCTCTCGCCCTTTTCTCCTTTGCTAGGAAAGAAAAAACATCGCCCCCATCTTCCGTTTGGATATCATGCAGGCTCCTCCTTCCAAGTGTTTTCTTCCGGTGTGAGGATTTTACACGCGCATTTTCTCCGTCTTTGCCGGTACAGACGTTCTGCGTTGCGGAATGTTAGAAGGAGTGTTCCCAGGTAAAATAAAAAGTTGCATGGGACTTTTGATAGGGAGGTAACCAGTCTACGACGATAAGTGGGATTTGGATGATTTTCTGTCTTTGTTGAACGAGGTGATGCTTGGGCAGGAGGTTGGACTAGATCAGTGTTTCCCAACCTTGGCAAATTGAAGATATTTGGACTTCAACTCCCAGAATTCCCCAGCCAGCGAATGCTGGGAGTTGAAGTCCAAATATCTTCAAGTTGCCAAGGTTGGGAAACACTGGACTAGATGACCTGCAAGGTCCCTTCCAATCCTGTTAATTTGTTAAAATAGGTCTCACATTTGAGGATGGAGTTATTTTGTCTTTTTCTTAGTTTAAAAACTCTGCGCAATGTTGAAAGTATATAGCGCGAGAAATAGCTTTCCTGAAATTTAGCACTTGGAATTTTCAATTTTTCACCTGCTTATCTTATTCGTTTTCCCGATTTTAAAAGCGGGATCTCACGAACAAGGGATCCTAATAAACATGCATTTTATTCTTCTTTTGAAAAGATAGATGTCTTTAAAGAGCAAACCCTGTGTAAGACAGAGCAATCAATATCTTGTTCACCAATTGATTCGTTAATGCATATGTTCTATTACCTTTTGGTAACTCTAGGATAGTACAGTCCTTGACTTTAACGCCCAAGGATGTTATATACCATTGGTAAACAATATACAGTATTTTCTGAATTAAAACTAGTAAGTGTAATACAACATAGAGCAGTGTTTCCCAACCTTGGCAACTTGAAGATATTTGGACTTGAACTCCCAGAATCGAACTTCTGGGGACTTCTGGGAGTTGAAGTCCAGATATCTTCAAGTTGCCAAGGTTGGGAAACACTGACATAGAGTGTAGACTTAAGCATGCTGTGTTTGAAACAAATTCCAAAAAGATAAGCAGGGTTTATTTCCTAGTTAATATTATTAAGAGTTGCAGAATCTAAAAGAATTCCTTATGAATTAATATTTATATTTGATAGGGGTTGAGTCTTTGCTTAAGAACCTGCAGGGAGGTATTATTGCAAATGCTTGATATTTATTTATTTTTATTTATTTATTTTGTCCAATACACAATGAGGGTTTTAGTGGGTATATATCTATATGCACATAGTAAAATACATGATGAACGTTATAGAGGAGATACTCATAGTAAAATATATCTAAGAAATAATAGAAAAGAAGATATAGTAATAGAACATATCAATGAAAGAATAGAAGAAGAGATATAGGAATAGAAGAAATGTATAGGAGATATAGGAGAGCAATAGGACAGGGGACGGAAGGCACTCTAGTGCACTTGTACTCGCCCCTTACTGACCTTAGGAATCTGGATAGGTCAACCGTAGATAATCTAAGGGTAAAGTGTTGGGGGTTTGGGGATGACACTATGGAGTCTGGTAATGAGTTCCACGCTTCAACAACTTGGTTACTGAAGTCATATTTTTTACAGTCAAGTTTGGAGCGGTTAATATTAAATTTAAATCTGTTGTGTGCTCTTGTGTTGTTGTGGTTGAAGCTGAAGTAGTCGCCGACAGGCAGGATGTTGCAGCATATGATCTTGTGGGCAATACTTAGATCTTGTTTAAGGCGTCTTAGTTCTAAAGTTTCTAGGCCCAGGATTGAACGTCTAGTCTCATAGGGTATTCTATTTCGAGTGGAGGAGTGAAGGGCTCTTCTGGTGAAGTATCTTTGGACATTTTCAAGGGTGTTAATGTCTGAGATGCGATATGGGTTCCAAACAGATGAGCTATATTCGAGGATGGGTCTGGCAAAAGTTTTGTAAGCTCTGGTAAGTAGTGTGAGATTGCCAGAGCAGAAGCTATGTAGGATTAGGTTTACAACTCTTGAAGCTTTCTTGGCTATATTGTTGCAGTGGGCTTTGGCACTTAAATCTTTTGTTATTAGTATACCAAGGTCTTTAACCGAGTGGGGATTATCTGTGATAATTTGATTATTCAGTTCGTATTTGGAGTTCAGATTCTTCTTCCCAATGTGTAGGACAGATCATTTGCTAGTTGAGATTTGGAGTTGCCATGTGTTAGACCACTCAGAAACAGCGTCAAGGTCTTTTTGGAGAGTAGTTGTGTTATCGGTGGTATTGAAGAGTTTTACATCGTCGGCGAAGAGGACACAGTTGCTTGTGATGTAATTGCAAAGGTCATTGATGTAGAGAATGAAGAGCGTTGGTCCCAGTACACTACCTTGGGGAACACCGCTTTTAACTGGGATGGGGGTGGATATGGTGCTTCCTATTTTGACCACTTGTTGTCTGTTTGACAGGAATACTGTAATCCAGCTTTGGAGGGATCGTGAGATGCCATAGGATTTGAGATTTAGGAGTAGTTTGTCGTGGACCACTGAATCAAAGGCTTTGCAGAAGTTGATATAAATTGCATCTATAGATTTCCCTTGATCTAGATGAGTTGTCCATTTATTTTTGCAGTGGAGGAGCTGCAGGTTGAAGGATAGTTTTTTTCTGAAACCAAATTGTTTGTTAGAAAGCAAATTATTAGTTTCTAGATGGAGAGTAATTGATTTGTTTATAATTGATTCCATGACTTTGCATGGGACGCAGCAAAGTGAAATCGGTCTGCAGTTATGCCATTGGAAAGATTATATGTAGATTTGTAGACCAAGGATAAAGCACCAAAGCTCATAGGTGAGTAGCGGATACGCAGCTGCAAACATGCAGTGAATAGAATGTAGATGATTATGTTCAGAATAGTCATCTACACATTTCAAAATAAACATACATAATTAGTAATAATTGATATCATATGAATAGCATTAACACTTAGACCTATACAGTGGAACCCCGACATAAGAGCTGCTCTACTTAAGAGCAACTCGAGATAAGAGCTGGGAGGGGAGAGATATTTTTGTTCTACTTACAAGCCCAAATTCGAGATACAAGCGCCAAGGAGCTGTCTCCTGAAGCCAAACGCTAACTTCTGCGTTCGGCTTCAGGAGACAGCTGCGAAGCGGCGCGCGTGTTTTAAAAGGTTGCAGCCGGCCTGGGGGGCTCGGGGGGGGGGGGGTGCTTGCAGCTTTCTTTCTTGCTCTTTTTCTTTCTCTCTTTTACCTTCCCTTCCTCTATTTCTTCTTTTCTTTCTCCTTCCCACCTTCTTCCCTCCCTCCCTCCCTTCACTCATTCCTCTCTTACTCTCCCCTTTCATAAGTTTCCTTGCTTCCTTCCTCTGTTCCTGTCCCTTCCCCCTTTCTTTCTTGCTTTCTTGCTTTCTTGCTCTTTTTCTTTCTCTCTTTTACCTTCCCTTCCTCTATTTCTTCTTTTCTTTCTCCTTCCCACCTTCTTCACTCCCTCCCTCCCTTCACTCATTCCTCTCTTACTCTCCCCTTTCATAAGTTTCCTTGCTTCCTTCCTCTGTTCCTGTCCCTTCCCCCTTTCCTTCCTTCCTTCCCACCCTCCGTCCATTCATTCACCCATTCCTCTCTTGATCGCTTAAAGCCGGTCCCTGGTGCAAAAAGGGTTGGGGACCTCTGTCCTACAGGATTGGGTGGCAGAGAAGTTGAACATATGTAAATTTAAAAGTTTAAGAAAGTTTAGAAGTTAAGTGAAAGAAACTTCATTATTCATTTATATGTACATGTACATTTCTTCATTAAAAACATGTCTTTCTGCATAATTTAGACTAACTTTGTGAGTTTTTTGAGGGCTGGAACCAATTAAAATTATTTACATTAATTCCTATGGGGAAAAGTCGTTCGAGATAAGAGCTGCTCGACTTAAGAGCCCAGGTCCGGAACGAATTAAACTCGTATCTCGAGGTACCACTGTATACCGCTTCATAATGTTTTACAGCAGGGGTCTCCAATCTTGGCAACTTTAAGCCTGGTGGGCTTCAACCCCCAGAGCTCCTCAGCCAGCTTTGCTAATTCAGCTGGGAGTTGAAGTCTGCCAGGCTTAAAGTTGCCAAAGTTGGAGGGCCCTGCTGTAAAGCACTTTCTAAGAGATTAGAGCAGTGGTTCTCAACCTGGGGGTCGGGACCCCTTTGGGGGTCAAATGACTGTCTCACAGGGGTCGTCTAAGACCATGAGAAAAGACAAATTTCCCATTGTATTAGGAACTAAAGCTTCTATTCTGACTCTTGGAACATATTTCTACAATCCAACCAATCAGGCGTTTACAGTGGGAGTATCCATCTGACCTTCCTGCCAATCAGCATGCAGCTCTATTGGGAGAATTGGTGCTAGACTTATGGCTGGGGGTCACCACAACATGAGGAACTGTATTAAGGGGTCACGGCATTAGAAAAGTTGAGAACCACTGGTTTAGAGAGTCAGCAGATTGCCACCAATAACTTAGCTCCTCATTTTATTGACCTCGGAAGGATGGAAAGCTGAGTCAACCTTGAGTTGGCCAGGTTTGAATTGCTTGCAGTCAGGGGTGGGCTACTGCCTGGACCGGGGGGGGGGGGGGGTGGCGGCACGCAGTGGGATAGCGAAAATGGAGCTCCACCCCAGAGCACCCATTTTGCACTGAAAGATGTTAAAAGAAAATGCAGGGCGTCCTGCATAAGCCATGCCCACAATGTAGTAGTGAAAATTTTGGTAGCCCTTCACTGCTTGCATCCACAAAATTAGCCTGTACCACTGCATTCTAACCACTGAGCCATCACAGCTCAATAATTTAGGTGATATTATCTAAATATTTTTAAGTTCTGAGAGACAAGATTTTTTTAGTTTAATTTGTCTCCACTCTAAGCAAACAAATGTATTGTATAGTGAAATCGATGAGCGCTATTAAAATACTGCAGCATGGGCTCCTTTTCAAGGCCTGCTGCTAAGATATCTAGTTCTTCCTTACCCTGACTCAAAAAAATGTAACGAAATCATTTTCTCTTGCCTCCTCCTCTTCTCTTTCTAGCTGGGTAATGTCTTTTCATTCTGGGCGTGGGTGCCCCCGAGCCCGAGGAGGGGCTACTGTTCGAGCTTCGTCACAAACCTTTCGCCCCCAAAACTTGAGACAGCTACATCCCCAGCAGTCTTCAATGCAGTATCAGTATGATCAGCAACCTGCAACCACCTCCATCTATGCCAACCCCCCAACTCCAAACTATGTCCCTCCTAGGCCAGATTTTGTCCCATATCCCCCACCAATCCCCCCTTCGCCTCAAAGTTCAATCACCCAATGTCCGCCCCGACCTCCTTTTTCAAGCCCTCAAATGAGGCAGACCTTCCCACTTCCTCCTTGTTTTCCCCCAGCTCCCCCCCCTGTCCCAAATCCTGGTAACCCTCCCGTCCTAGCCAATGCAACTGGACAAAACACCTTCCCTTACATGATGCCACCTCCATCCATACCGCACTCTGTGCCTCCACCGGTAATGCCTCAACAGGTAAATTACCAGGCCGCGTATTCTCCAGGGTACTCCCAGCAGACCTTCTCACCCCCTAACTTTAATAACTACCAGCACAGTGCAAACAATTATCAAAGCAACAGTGGTGGCGCTAATAGCGGCGGCAGCACCACCAGTAACGTCCGGCATCCAAGTGAATACCTGGTGGAAAAACCTCAGACTGACCGGAGGTCTCCAGAGAGAAGTAAATACTATGACGAACATCGCCATCGGGATCACTGCCATGGGGGTCGGCATCGTTCCGCTAACCATGGGGACCGGCGGGATCGTGGGAGGAGCCCAGATCGCCGACGGGCAGAAAGTAGTCGTCATAGATCGGATTATGTCAGAGGAAAAACCCCACCTCGCCATCGGAATTATGAATGGTACAGGTAATTTGGATTATTTATTTATTTATTTTTATGCCGCCCTCGTCCTTAGACTCAGGGCGGCTTACAACATGTTAGCGATAGCACTTTTTACATATTGTCCCTACAATCCGGGTCCTCATTTTACCCACCTCGGAAGGATGGAAGCTGAGTCAACCTCGAGCCGGAGATGAGATTTGAACTGCTGACCTGCAGATCTACCAGTCAGCTTTAGTGGTCTGCAGTACTGGACTCTACCCACTGTGCCACCTCGTCTCCATTATCTATAGTGCTATTCTTCTGTCTTGTTTTTTTTTATTGTGACTGAGGACACACCTGATAGTTCTGCTAGTTGTGAGAAATCACAGGTAGCCTTCAACTTTCAGCAGTTCATTTAGTGACCGTTCAAAGTTACAGTGCTACTGAAAATAGTGACTTGTGACATTCAGTCCAGAGAGGATAACTTATGTCACTACATCGCCTTGTCTTCCTGTTTTACTTTTAGTAGTCTAGCTTTCCTTCTATCTATATTTTTGTGCTAAATATTATAGCATTCAGACTATTCAGGGTCCCTAGAGCGGCCTCTAGAGCAAGGTTCGACAAACCCAGGCGCCTGGTCGCCAGTGGCGCCTAGAAAATGTTGTCTGGCGCCTAGAAGGGCGCTGCGGTGCCTCTGACCTCTCCGCTCCTGCCCGATGCCGCGGTTTCTGGCGCTCTCCTGCTGGGTCCCAAAGAAGGCAGGCAGGAAGGAGACCTCCATTCTTCGCGCCTTTTTCCCGCCTTCCTTCTTTGGGGCCCAGCAGGAGAGCGCCAGAAACCGCGGCATCGAGCAGGAACCGGGAGGTCGGAGGCACCGGCACGGCAGCGCCCGCCCAGCTGAAGGTTCCCTGTCGTCATCGGCAAGTGTCCTTTGGTTGCCCGGCGGGAGGGCACTGGCGGTGGGAGCGGGGGGGGGGCCGCGGCTGCAGCGGCACAGGCAGTCGCGGGGAGATGGCGGGGGGAGGGGGGGCGGCTAAAGCGGCCCCGGGCACCGTTCCCTGTACGCTTTTCCAGGGGCGCGCAGGGAGCCGCGGCCACCCGCCCGCCTACCGGATTTCCCTCCGCGCGGCTGGGGAGGTGGATTCGCCGCCCCCGCCAGCCCGATCTCCCTCCAGTGGCTGGTGACGTAGTTCTACCGCCCTCGCCAGTCTGATCTCCCTCCGTGGGGGGGTGGGGGGCGACGAACCGACGACCGGGGGCTGTCCGTCCGTGTTGGGTGGTGCAGGGCAGGCACAGGCAGCCCCAGGGGAGAACAAGGGAGGGAGAGAAAGGAAAGAGAGAGTAAGGGAGGGAGAGAAAATTGAATGAAGGAGGGAGAGAAAGAAAGAGTAAGAAGCAGAAAGGATAGAGAAAAAGGAAGAGAAAGGGAGGGGGAGAAAGGAAAGAGGGAGGAAGGGGGGGAGAGAAAATTGAATGAAGGAGGGAGAGAAAGAAAGAGTAAGAAGTAGAAAGGATAGAGAAAAAGGAAGAGAAAGGGAGGGAGAGAAAGGAAAGAGAGAGAAAGGGAGAGAAAGGGAGGGAGAGAAAATTGAATGAAGGAGGGAGAGAAAGAAAGAGTAAGAAGTAGAAAGGATAGAGAAAAAGGAAGAGAAAGGGAGGGGGAGAAAGGAAAGAGGGAGGAAGGGGGAGAGAAAGAAGATATGAAGGAGGGAGAAAAAGAAAGAGAGATAGGAAGGAAAGAGGGAGAGAAAGGAATGAGAGAGAAAGGGAGGGAGAGAAAGGGAATGAAAGAGGGAGAAGGGGTGAGAGATAGAAAGGATAGACAGAAAGGGAGAGAAAGGAAAGAGAGAAAGGGAGGGAGAGGAAGGAAAGAGATGAGAGAGGAAGGAGGAGACAGAGGGGGTGAAAGCGATGTCAGGTGGAGACTCGGCAAAAAACCAAGTTTGCTTAAAAAAAATTCTGGCTCCTAAATTTTTTGGCTGGCTCCTAGATTCTGAACAACTTTGTCGACCCCTGCTCTAGAGGAACTCCGGAACATAACATTTTGAAGTGCATGTTTCTCTTGCACATCCTTCGTTGTGCTGTTTTCTGGAAATAAAAGTGATGACTAGTTCCTGTTCGGATGGTTCTTCAGTGTCACATTGCTAAAATTAAAAGGCCAGGGTAGAATCAGCAGATGTATAGAAATAGGTGAGTAGAACCTATTGGTAATTTTGGTGGCTTGCTTCCGCCTGGATAAGTATCTGCATTATCTTTATTGATTTATTGATTGATTTATTGATTGATTGATTGGATTTGTATGCCGCCCCTCTCTGGAGACTTGGGGCGGCTAACATTTCTCCCATTTGCCCTCTTTGCTGCTCTTAATGATATCCATGCCCATTTTAAATTACGATTGATTTTTAGAATAGGTAACAAATTTTACCAAGTACCCGAATCTCAAGAACGTTAGGTGTCCTCATATAAAATCTTCAGCATCTGTTGAAATGTAATCATTTTGTAGAGTTTGGGGAGATATTTATTTGTAGGGACCCATACTCTCATGCAAGATCAAATAATGGAACCTGTTCCTTGAAAAGACCTGCTGTTGATCTTTTGTTGTGTTATAATAGAGCTGAGAATAAATAGCAATAGCACTTAGACTTATACAGTGGTAGCTCTACTTACGAACTTAATTCGTTCCATGACCAGGTTCTTAAGTAGAAAAGTTTGTAAGAAGAAGCAATTTTTCCCCATAGGAATCAATGTAAAAGCAAATAATGTGTGTGATTGGGAAAACCACAGGGAAGGTGGAGGCTCTGTTTCCTCCTAGGAGATTCCTAGAGAGGCCTCACGGAGGCTTCTCCCTGCCTTTTCCGACCTTGTTTCCTCCTAGGAGATTCCTAGAGAGGCCCCACAGAGGCTTTTCCCCACCTTTTCCAGCCCTGTTTCCTCCCAGGAGATTCCTAGAAAAGCCTCATGGAGACGTCTCCCTGTCTTTTCCAGTTACAGTTTCGGAGGCTTGGGTTTGTCAATCGAAAATGGTTCTTGAGAAGAGGCAAAAAAATCTTGAACACCCGGTTCTTATTTAGAAAAGTAGAGGCGTTCTTAGGTAGAGGTACCACTGTATAATACTTTACAGTTTCTTTTACACCCTTCTCTAAGTGGTTTACGGAGTTAGCATACTGACCCCAACGATTTAATGTCCTCATTTTATCCACCTCAGAAAGATGGCTAAGCCTGGTGAGATTTGCACTGCGAAACTGCAAGCAGCCTGCAGTTCTGCACTCTAACCACTCTGCCGCCATAAAGCAACAATTCTTATTTCTTCTGAGGCCCCATAAGTCATTGTTATTATAAGCCATTCAAAAAAGTCTGGCCCTTAACCATTCTATGGATCTGCACCCTCCATGCCTCTCTGCCTCGCACTGCTTCCTTCAGATCCACCGTGGTCACCTCAGTGCCATCTTTTATAGTGTCTGTAGTGATAGCGATAGCCCTTAGACTCATATACTGCTTCATGGTGCTTTACAGCCTTCTCTAAGCGGTTTAGAGTCAGTATATTGCCCCCAACAATTTAGGTTCTCATTTTACCGACCTCGGAAGGATGGAAGGCTGAGTCAGCCTTGAGTCAGTGAGATTCGAACTCCTGGCAGTAAGTTAGCCAGCGTTACTACATTTTAACCACTGTGCTCACTGTAGTCTGGTTTTTTTGTTCAATCTTGCTTGGAAACCTATGAATATTGTTGGTTATTACCTTTTAAATCCTAAGTGGCTCAGGGCCAGACTTATTTACGAGACCGCCTCCTCCCTCATACCTCGCTGCGGCCAGTAAGGGCCCACAGAGTCAGTCTTCTCCAGATCCCGTCTGCCAAACAATGTTGGTTGGTGTGGCCTCAGGGAAGAGCCTTCTCTGTGGCGGCTCCAACCTTTCGGAATCAACTACCCCCAGAGATCCATCCTACCAGTCTTCTGGAAAGCCGTTAAGACCTGGCTTTTCCGGTAGGGCTGGAATTAGGATTGACTGCGAGTATGTAAGGTTTTTCATATTATTGTTTTTATTGTTATATTTTTATTACTTTTTATTGCTGTTGTATTTATGATTGCTGTATTATTGCTGTCAGCTGCTCTGAATCCATTTTGGAGTGAGCAGCATATAAATGAAATAAAATAAAATATAAAAAATAAACTAAAATAAATAAATAAATAAAATAAATTTAAAAAAAATAAAATAAAATAAAATAATGAAGTAGATGAGGTTAAGGAAGAAAAGCAAGGCTTCTAACAGATGTCATACCATTGGGAGGATCGATGGTATGCCTTGCACTATGGAGCTTTTCGGTTGATAATCTATTCACTTCTGGTTCTCATCATGTATTTTGGGACCTGAATGTTTTGCACTCTGAGGGTTGTGTTTCTTTTTAACATTCTTAAAGGGAACATCAAAAGGAAAGGCACAGGCACCGGGATAGTCGACAGTCGCCATCTACAGAAAAGTCCTATAGGAAAGACCACAAAAGAACAGGAAGGTAAGTTGTTTGACTCTTAAGAACTATAGCCAGTTCTCATTTAACCACTAAATTTGGAATTTTGGTTGTAAGTTGTCATGGTTAATCATGATAATCACTGCATGATCTGATTTGATCTTCTGACTATTTTTATGACGGTCATAAATTGACCCATTGCAATTGTTAAGCAAATTCCATGATTGTTAAATGATGGCTATTAAGCAAATCTCTTCTTCTGAATGGTTTTTTGGGGGGGGAGGGGAGAATTTTAAAACTGGTGAAAACCACCACAAATCATGGTCATAGGATCGTAGAGTATTGTAACTAGTTGTAAATGTGAGCTGGTTTGTCAAGCACCTGAAATGCGATCCTGTGACTGTAGGAGTGGAAGTCAAAACTTTAAGAACAGGTTGTAACTACTGTGTGTTGTGGCCACCAGCACTCTGTGCAGGTGATAGTGGATGCTGTTCAAGAGGAAACCGACTTAGTGATTTCCAGTGGCCTGTGCAGCTGGCACCAAAGTTGGATGGTGGGGAGGATGGTGAGTTCAGCCAGGTGCCTTCAGTACCTCCAGCACCTCACAGCAGTGATGAGGAAGAAAAAGAGGAGCTTCTTCTTAATGCACAAGCACACAGAGCTGCTAAGAGACAGGAATGGTTACTTGAGAGGAGGTCTCCTCGGGAGTAAGACTGGGGAATAATTGGCCACTCCTCTAGTCCAGTGTTTCCCAACCTTTTTTGAGCCGCGGCACATTATTCATATTTTCAAAATCCTGGGGAACATTGAAAGGGTGGGTGGGGGGTGGGCTAAAGAAAAGTTTGGACAAAAAAACCCTCTCTCTTCCTCCCTTTCGCTCTATTTCTCCCTCTTTCTCTCTTTTCCTTCCTTCCCTTCTTTCTCTCCATCCCTCTTTCTTTCTTCCTCTCTTTTTTGCTCTTTCTCTCTCCCTCCTTCCCTTCCTCTGCTATCTCTTTCTTGCTTTTTTCTCTCTTTCTTGCTCTCTCTCTCTTTCACTGTCTCTTGCTATATGTCTCTTTCTTTGCCTCTCTTGCTATCTCTCTGTCTCTCTTGCTATGTCTCTCTTTCTTTCTTTCTCTCTCTCTGCCTCTCTTGCTATGTCTCTCTTTCTCTCTTGCTATGTCTCTCTTTCTTTCTCTTTCTCTCTCTGCCTCTCTTGCTATGTCTCTTTCTTTCTCTTTCTCTCTCTGCCTCTCTTGCTATGTCTCTCTTTCTCTCTTGCTATGTCTCTCTTTCTTTCTCTCTCTCTCTCTCTGCCTCTCTTGCTATGTCTCTCTTTCTTTCTCTCTCTCTCTGCCTCTCTTGCTATGTCTCTCTTTCTCTGCCTCTCTTGCTGCCTCTCTTTCTCTCTCTGTCTCTTTCTCTGCCTCTCTTGCTGTCTCTCTCTCTGCCTCTCTTATATGTCTCTCTTTCTCTCTCTCTCTCTCAGCTGACTGCAAGCGGGAGCCCTGACGGTAGCTGGACGTGCTGTTGGACGCCTTATATGCCAAGCCCGCAGCGCCAGCAGTACGGCGTCCAGCAGCACGTCCAATCGCCACCGTCAGGGCTCCCACTTGCAGTCAGCTGAGAGAGAGAGAGAGAGAGAGAGAGAGAGAGCTCCCGCCGCCTGGAGCTCCCTCTCGCCGCCGCCATCTCCCCGCGACTGCCTGCGGCCGCTGCAGCCACCCCCCCCGCTCCCCCCGCCAGTGCCCTCCCGCCGAGCCCCAAAGGACACTTGCCGCCGACGCCAGGGCCCGGCGGGAGGGCACTGGCGGGGGGACCGGGAGGGTGCGGCTGCAGCTGGGAAAGGTGCAGGGAGGGAAGCTGCCTGCCTCGGGGAGCCGCGCTTGCAGCCGCAAACCAAAAGGGCAACCCCCGCGCGCTCCCCAGCCCCGGCCCGCCTCTGCGCCCCCGCCCGGCCCGCGCTCTCTCCTGTCCTCTCCTGCCCGATGTCGTGGTTTCCGGCGCTCTCCTGCTGGGCCCCAAAGAAGGAAGGCGGGAAAAAGGCGCGAAGAATGAAGCTCTCCTTCTTCTTCCTGCCTTCCTTCTTTGGGGCTCAGCAGGAGAGCGCCGGAAACCGCGGCATCGGGCAGGAGCCGGGGGACAGCTGCGAGCGGGCGCTCCAGGTCGGCACCGGCAGCGCCCCGCCCAGCTGGAGCTTCCGTAGCTCTGCGGCACACCTGGCAGTGTCTCGCGGCACACTACTGTGCCGCGGCACACCGGTTGGGAAACGCTGCTCTAGTCTACATAAGGACATCAGAGGCAGCTAACAAGTTGCAGAGAACAACATTTGTAAAACCTGTCTGATCATAGTTCGATCTGTGTCTGAAAGACTTCTGTTTTCTTTTCTTTGCTGCTGTTTCTGTTTCTTCTACTTTTAAGCATTTTGCCAACTCTCTAAAGCTACCTAAGATATAAAGACCTAATTGTTCTTCTTGGCTTTAAAACTCTTTGAACTGATACCAGCTATTAATGAAGGTTAATTAGTAGCTGGGTGCTTGCCAAAAAAGACTGCTTGTAAATTGGTGTGTGCATATTCACTGCTAAAACGTTTCTTATTAGTAGTGCATACAAACTGGAGTTTGTGTTACATTCCTGGCGGGGACAGAACACTGTGTATATATAGACCTTGGCTTATAATTGGGGCCAGAATTTCCATTTAACTTGGTTTCACAATATTTTTGCCATTATTGTTAAGTGAATGACTGCAGCTGTTAAGTGAAATTAAGTTAAGTCTCCCCCAGTTGACTTTGCTTGTTGATTGCAAAGGGCATTCGCATGATCCCAGGTTGTTGTAGCCATCCCAAATACCTGCCAGTCCCCAAACACCTGGATTTTGATCAAATGACTATTATGATAAGACATTTTGAAGTGGAATGGCACTGTTATTAATTAAATTATCTTCTGTTTTTATTTTCTATACTTTGAGACAGTGTACTTCAGCGGTGTCAAACTCGCAGCCTTAAACTGGTTTAGCAAAGGGGGAAAAAGTCATGATACGTCACGTGACAATGATGTGATGTTTGACACCATTGTGTACATAATGCTGCCACCTCCCCCCTCCCCCTACAATAACAACCATGTGAAGTGAGTTGGGCTGAGAGAAAATGACTGACTCAAAATCCCCTAGCTAGCTTCCATGCCCATGGGAAGACTCGACTCGACTCGACGTGAATTTTATTGGCCAGGCGTGATTGGACACACAAGGAATTTGTCTTGGTGCACATGCTCTCATTGTACATAAAAGAAAAAATTGTCAAGAATCATAAGGTAGAACACTTAATGATAGTCCAGTACAAATAAGCAATCAAATCATATGAGGAACCAGTCTATTAATTGTAAGGATACAAGCAACAAAGTTATAGTCATAAAATCATTTGTGGGAGGAGATTTATTTTTATTATTATTATTATTATTATTATTATTATTATTATTATTATTATTATTATTATTTCAATACAACACAGCAAACGAGATCACTATGCTGGATTTCGTATTTCATCACCAGTCGGGCGCTTCCCAAGCACCTAGGACTGCATGATGTAGCGCCGAATTATGTTTGCCAATCCCAGTAAAGCGGCCTTTTACAATTAACAGATGGAGATTTTGTCAATTCCGATGGTTTTCAAATGTCCGCTGAGATCCTTTGGCACTGCGCCCAGCGTGCCAAGTACCACTGGGACCACTTTCACTGGCTTATGCCAGAGTCGTTGCAGCTCGATTTTTAGATCTTCGTATTTCACTAATTTCTCTAGCTGCTTCTCCTCAATTCTGCTGTCCCCTGGGATTGCGATGTCGATGATCCATACTTTCTTTTTCTCCACAATCAGGATGTCTGTTGTGTTATGCTTCAGAATTCGGTCAGTCAGAAGTCCCACAGTAGTTTTGCTTGCTCATTTTCAACCACTTTTTCGGGTTTATGATCCCACCAGTTCTTTGCCACTGGTAAATGGTAGTTCCGGCACAAGTTCCAGTAGATCATCTGTGCCACAGCATCATGTCTATGCTTGTAGTCAGTTTGTGCGATCTTTTTGCAGCAGCTGAGTATGTGATCGATTGTTTCATCTGTTTCTTTACAGAGTCTGCACTTTGGATCGTCTGTTGATTATTATTATTGTTGTTGTTGTTGTTGTTATTATTATTATTATTATTATTTATTAGATTTGTATGCCGCCCTTCTCCGAAGACTCCAAAGATGGGTGATGGGAACAATGAGAAGATTAATAGTAGTGCAGATTTAGGAAATAGTTTGACAGTGTTGAGGGAATTATTTGTTTAGCAGAGTGATGGCATTTGGGAAAAAACTGTTCTTGTGTCTAATTGTCTTGGTGTTCAGTGCTCTATAGCAGTGTTTTTCAACCTGTGTGCCGCGGCACACTAGTGTGCCGCGAGACATGGTCAGGTGTGCCGCGAGGCGGTTCGCCCCCCCCGCTATTGCCCCCCCCGCCGCCGCTATTGGCACCCTCCCACGGGAGGCCGGCAAAGGTTGCTTTGAAAGTCGGCCCCCTCGCGCCCATGGCTTCTCGTCGCTTCCCCAAAGCACCGTCGCTTCCCCGAAAGCGCGCTCCTCATCTCCCTGCCAGCCCGCGGGGGGGCGGGGAGGCGCCGGCAGCAGAAGGGAAGGGAGCCGCGGCCGCCCCTGCCTCCCCACGGTGCCTCCGGCCCCCTCTGCCTTTCGGCGCTGCCCCCCGCCCCGCCCCCTCTCCTCCTCCGCTGTCTCCTGCCTTTCGGCGTGGCTCCTCCCGCACCCGGAACGCAGGAGACAAAAAATGGCCCAACTCTCGTTCTCTCTCCGTTCTCAGCGGAGGCCAGCGAAGGTAATATTCAATGTCGGGAGCGCGCGGGCGGTTGCGCGCGCTCCCTACCCCCCTGCTAGCCGCTCGGAATATTCAAAATAAGAAAAACCTTCGCCGGTGAAGGCTTTTCTTATTTTGAATACTGTATTCCGAGCGGCTAGCAGGGGGGTAGGGAGCACGCGCAACCGCTTGCGCGCTCCCGACATTGAATATCACCTTCGCTGGCCTCCGCTGAGAAGAACGGAGAGAGAACGAGAGTGAGTGACAGCAACAGACAGCAAGATAGAGAGAAAGTGAGAAAGAGAGAGAGAGAAAGGGGGGAGAGAAAGAGATAGCAAGAGAGAGAACAAGAGAGAGAAAGAGTGTGAGAAAGAAAACAAGAGAGAGAGAGAGAAAGCAAGAGAGAGAGAGAAAACAAGAGAGAAAGTGAGAAAAAGAGAGAAAGAGGGAGGGAGAGAGAAAGAGAGAGAGAGAAAGAACAAGAGAGAAAGAAAATAAGAGAGAACAAGAGAGAGAGAGAGAGAAAATAAGAGAAAAAGAGATAGCAAGAGAGAGAGAAAGCAAGAGAGACAGATAGGGAGAGGAAAGGAGAGAGAAATGAGAACAAAAAGGGGAGAAAAAAGGAGAAATGATTGAGGCAGAGAATGAGAGGAGAGAGAAACAAAAGAGAGAGAGAGGGGTGATTCTTGAAGCATATGGTAAAAAGCACCCAAATAATAAGAAATGCCCCCCAGCCCACACCTCTTTTTGAAAAGAATAAAAGAGAAAAAACCCCAGCCCTCAACTGGTTTTGGAAATGGTTCCAGTGTGTATACACACACACACATAAGGGGGGGAGAGAGACAGGGATGGAAAAAGAGGAGAAGTGAGAGGGAAAAGGAATGAGGGAAAAAGGGAGGAAGAGAGAGAAATGACAAACATGAGAGAGAAAAGGGGGAAAGACAGGAGAAGTACCCAGAAATGAGATATAAAGTTGAGTAGGGATGATTGATGATTGACTGTATTTATAAGGGGATGTTACATGGGATTGTATATACGAGGGGGTTATGTATGTATGTATGTATGTATGTATGTATGTATGTATGTATGTATGTATGTATGTATGTATTTATTTAATTTGTGTCATTTTGTTTGGTGGTGTGCCCCAGGATTTTGTAAATGTAAAAAATGTGCCGTGGCTCAAAAAAGGTTGAAAATCACTGCTCTATAGTGTTGTTTGGAGTAGAACTCACAATCTCCTGGTTTGTAACCCAGCACCTGAACTATTGCACTAAACTGGCTGTATGACATTTTCCCTTTTTGCACAGTCGATCTCCCAGCCAGGACCGAAAGAGGCCCCGTTGGGAAGAAGACAGGGACCGTTGGTCAGAAAATGCTAACCGAGAGAAAAATTACACCTCCATCAAGGACAAGGAGCCAGAAGAGGCTACGGTTGAAAAGAACGAAGAAGAAGATGAGGATCTACTGAAGCCAGTTTGGGTTCGTTGTACCCATTCAGAAAGCTACTATTCAAATGATCCCATGGATCAAGTGGTATGTATTTTGAGGAATTCGGACAACCAGTTCCTTGGATTATAAATAAAATTAACTAAGGAAGCTTAGGTAATAATTTGTTTCCCCCAGGCCTTCTGCAGTTCTCTGAAGTCCCCATAAAACAGGTCTATGAACTCCCCATAAGGTTTCTCTGGAGTGCTTTTCAGAACAATACTTAAAATTGTGGTGATGGGACACGTGCCTGATTTTGGGGCATTGTCTTATTGTCTTCCACTTTCTCCCTGCACACTATTTTGCTATGTTACAGGAAGAATCTCCCAATCTCCCAAAGTCTTCTCATGGGCTGCAGAAAGGGGGAAATTTTTTACTTCACATAACAGATAGGTCAGAGGTTGGAAGAAGCAAAGAATAGGTTGAAGACAGTAAATAGGAATCTGGAAGAAGCAATTTCCCATCTGGGAAATGTTAGGATCCAAGTCAATATAGATATTTCTTTCCTTCCACTGAACTGCTGAAGAAAATATAATATGATTTTTCATGAAAATGGCCATTCAGTCTGCCATGATCTTAGAACTTTCACCAAGAAAATAATATTGATTGGAATATAAGACAATATACTGCTAGAAGAAGTAGAAATATTCTTCAGTGCCATTTATTTATTTATTTATTTATTTATTCATTCATTCATTCATTCATTTATTAAATTTGTATCCCACCCCTCTCCGTAGACTCGGGGCGGCTCACAGCAATAGTAAACACAATGTAAAATACAAATCTAATATTTAAAAACTAAAAAACCCATAATTAAAAAACATACAAACAACATACCATATACAAATTATATAGGCCTGGGGAAGATGTCTCAATTCCCCCATGCCTGACGGCAGAGGTGGGTCTTGAGAAGTTTACGAAAGGCAAGGAGGGTGGGGGCAATCCTAATCTCTGGGGGGAGCTGGTTCCAGAGGGTCACAGTCGCCACAGAGAAGGCTCTTCCCCTGGGTCCTGCCAGCCGACATTGTTTAGTTGACGGGACCCGGAGAAGGCCAACTCTATGGGACCTAACTGGTCGCTGGGATTCGTGCGGCAGAAGGCGGTCCCAGAGGCATTGTGGTCCGATGCCATGAAGGGCTTTATAGGTCATAACCAACACTTTGAATTGTGACCGGAAACTGATTGGCAACCAGTGCAGACTGCGGAGAGTTGGTGAAACATGGGCATACCTAGGGAAGCCCATGATTGCTCTTGCAGCTGCATTCTGCACGATCTGAAGTTTCCGAACATTTTTCAAAGGTAGCCCCATGTAGAGAGCATTACAGTAGTCGAGCCTCGAGGTGATGAGGGCATGAGTGACTGTGAGCAGTGACTCCCGGTCCAAATAGGGCCGCAACTGCTACACCAGGCAAACCTGGGCAAACGCAGGCCTCGCCACAGCTGAAACATGGTTCTCTAATTGTGAGCTGTGGATTGAGGAGGACGCCCAAGTTGTGGACCCTCTCTGAGGGGGTCAATAGTCGTCCCCCCAGGGTAATGGATGGACAGATGGAATTATCCTTGGGAGGCAAAACCCACAGCCACTCCATCTTATCAGGGTTGAGTTTGAGTCTGTTAAAAATTAAAATTAAAAAATTTGGGGGCTCAAATATATTGAACTGCCCAAGAAAAGTTGGATTATTCTGAATATCATCTCCCCATTTGTCCTGGTTTAAACCAAGATGGGATTGGCAAACTTAAAACTTTCCCTTTAAAATCTTTTTTAAAAAATATGTTTTTCCGTTCTGCAATGTATCAGTGTATATTCCCTTAATGCTGTAAAAAAAGTGATTTCTTTGCAACCAAATGGGACCAGCTATTTATGGTATGTACATGCATAATCCAGACACTCTAGCGGTAGTCCTCATTTAGCAAACACAATTGCACAATTTAGCAAACACTATGTGACATGATTGCTATCTGAAGAGAGAGAGAGAGGGAGGGAGGTAGAGAGAGAGAAGAGAGGGAGAGGGGGAGACTTGTGAAAATTCTGGCCATTGCCATGTGATTTAGCTAAAGTTCTTCCATGCAACAATGCTCTGGCATGTGGTGTTGTCAGGTGCAGAATCTTTGGCACGCATTCATGCATTGGTTGGAGAAAATAGTTCCCAAGTGAGACAGTTGCTAAATGAGGACTAGTTGTGATTGTGAATGTTACATATCTTAAATTAGAGTTTATATTAGCTAATTGACGTAATTAAGGAACTGGCATTTGTATGCATACCAAGTAAATAAGATAGGGCAGGTGCATGGCTCCAGAATTGTAGTTTTGAGCCCAGGCGCATCTAAAATAAAAAAACACAGCAGTATCATATATGGGATTCCAATGTCAGTTATTAGAAGAACCTTTTTTTTCCACAGCAAGGAGGTGGTTGAGAAAAGGTTTAACTAAAACTGTTTGACCTACAGTAATATATAATGACTCTGGTATTCGATAGTGCACTGATAAGCAACTCTGAAAGCAGACTTTAATTGATCTCTGTGAAAGATCAATATTCTTTATCAAAATGCAGTCTTTAAAGCTTGAGGTTACAATTAAAAATCAGATGTATTTTTTTTTTTTAAACTCATCAGAAGTTAAACTATCTACATTGATTCTTTTTGTAAAATTGATGTAATGTTAACCTTTTAATTGTAGTTTTACACTTGATCAGCATACCACTTTTGTGAACAGCTTTGAACATCACTTTTAGGAAAAAATTGGGATATCACTTTAAACATTTTATGGTCCTTTTTTTTAGGTTTGTGGATATATAAACTAGGGATTTGCATAGAATAAAAATACACAGCCCAGTGTATTCCCCATTGTGTGCCTACTTACTATCTTATAATCTTTTCTCAATTTGAATAATTGAAAAAGTGATTGGAAAATATAAAGACTGAGAAATAGAAACTCATAGCATCTAAAGAACAGAAAATTAGAGGACTTGGAAGAATAATATTGAAACTAATCAAATTCTATTAAGAATCGATAAACGATTCTTAAAAGTCAATAAATGAAATTAAAAATGTTGAGAGATGATGGATAGAAATACAATATTTTGTAATACTGGGTGGATATTAAAGGAAGACTTTGATTAGGCATATTTAAATGTATCATGATTAATAGTAAGCAAAACATTGGAATTTATAGCTTTAAGGATTACAAATTCAGGGGATTTAGGGACAATTTTGGGATCGATTTTTTACATTAATAAATGGGGTTTTTTGGTGATTACAGAAAACATACATTTGGTGAAATATGAGTAATATTATACTAAATACTAAAATACTAAAATATTGGTGATCTTATAGAGGTCAATATTGTAAGGCATGAAATTAACGTTTAAGCATATCTTAGGAGAAAGTTATAAAGAAGCATGAAGATAGAATATTATTGCTTAAAGATAAAGAGATGAATGTGGAGGAACCCCAATAAGTTGGGGGGGGGAGTATACATTGGGAAAATAGTACTATATAATTGGTACATAAAATAATGTTTTGTACCTATAATGAGTTTATTAAGTTAGAAGTTGGAAGACCAAAGCTATATAAGTGTAATTGTAATATCATTGTTAGAGTTGTGTAAAAATGTATTGACCCAGTCATCACTGACCCCAAAATATATTGATTATTAAAGGAAAACTGCAAATAAAAGCTATACCAAAACAAAGAAACAAAAAAATCCGTGCATTACATGTCAAAAGCAATGTGGTGGCACTGGCAGTCTTTTTTTAAAAAATAGACTTTATTAATTATTTACACTAAAAAGAAGACAAGACAAATACAATACAGAAAAAAAGAAGAAACAGCGATACACACACAATAGGGGGGGGGGAGGCAAAACTAAGATAAAAGAAACATATATTTGCCAGCCTGCAAGTTGGCCTTGTTGTTACAGCTTTCACTATTGTTTTCTATATTGATATACAGTAGTACCTCTAGATACGAGTTTAATTCGTTCTAGAACCGAGCTCGTATGTCGATCGACTCGCATCTCAAACGAATGCCTTTAGACTTTGTTTTTCCCCGCCGAGATAACCAGAAGCAAGGATTCTTGCGCCACCTAGTGGAAGCTCAGCTCGTATCCCGAATTTGAGCTCGGGGGTCGAACAGAAATTTCGCTCCCGTCGTGGCTCGTAACTTGGAATACTCGCATGTGGAGCAGCTCGTATCTAGAGGTACTACTGTATTTACATGAGTCTTGGCTGTGTATATTTCATATATTTCATTTTGCACTGGCAGTCTTAAGCACGTTCAGCTAAAGATTGGTGTATTCCCCATTGTGTGCCTTGTTACTCTCCTGCAATCCCCTTTTCTCCAATTTCTCTGCTCTGCAAAAGAAAAAAAAGGGAAGAAAACAGGGCAATGAATATTGAGTGTATTGAGTTGAATACATGACTGGGGATCAGATGACTGAGGGATAGCACCATTATAACTTTGAATGGTTTCTGAAAGAAGCTGTTGGTAAGTGGGGGCTTCCTGTATTATTGTATGCAGTCATGAAAGGCATTTTTGGATAAAGAAATCCTGCAGTCCTACCCGTCAGTTATTGCCTTATGTTTGGTTGCAGCTTATTATAAGAAGGATTTTATGATTATTTTATGAAAGAACAATTTACACTTGAATTGCTTGCTGTTTACAATTTGGAAATGCTTTTGCTGCTGTGCATGTTTATCTGGGAGGCACGAAACCACAGAGAGCAGATGATCTCTGATGTCCATCTGTATGGAGTAGAACATTTTCCCACATTTTTATTGCATCCATGCTGGGTGGATGTTAAGTATTACTCTATGGTGGAATATCTGTGTTTACATGGCACCATTATTTGCATGAGGAGAGATTGTGTGAGGATAGCTAGATTGCTTTCAGCAGATCCTTACCCTCTCAAAATAGCTGTAACTGTTCTGTTTTCCCATGGTTTCATTTGCAAGGGGGATTCCACAGTGGTGGGAACAAGCCGGCTCAGAGACTTGTATGAAAAATTTGAAGAAGAGCTAGGAAAGCGTCAAGCGAAAGCCAAAGCTGCCAGACCTCCATGGGAGCCACCTAAAACCAAACTAGATGAAGATGTGGGTAAGTGTCTTATGGGCAAAATCTATATGTTGCTGGAAGATAGTTTTTATTTTCTTGAAAGGGTGACCAAATTCAGCATTCTTTAGGGCTTCGAACCCTGTATTATGTCAGATTATAGAAGATAAATTGCAGCCCGCGTGAGCTGCAATAAATCAAATCCGGAGGCGACAGATAAAGTTACAGAAATGGCTTCAAAATGAAGTTACTTTTATTAATTAAAAACAATAAATCAGCTTTGCCTGATCCCAGGCTTTTGCTATACGTCTACATTGCTAGAGAGTTAGAGGAAAGATGGAGATTCTCCTTCTTCTTCACCGAGAGGAGAGGAAGTGATGCTGGCTATCTTGACAGGATTTACATCATAATGGGTGGAGGTAAATTAACATACACCGTTAACTATTTAATTACTGAATGTCTCTGAATGTCTCTGAGGCTGGCAATACACAGCGTGACATATTAAGTGTTCAGTTCTTCAACCTTTTTCTTTGTTGTGGGAAGCTGGAATAAGGTAAGAAAGCCTATCATATCATCATCAACATCTTTGCTTCTTATCCAACTTTATTTGTTTGTTTGTTTGTTTGTTTGTTTGTTTGTTTGTTAGTTAGCTAGTTTGTAAAATTTATATTCCGCCCATTTCCAATTGGACTCTGGGCGGCTTACTTCTTCTTGGATGAGAAGTGAAATAGCAATAGCAATAGCATTTAGACTTATATACTGCTTTACAGCCCTTTCTCAGTGCTTTACAGCCCTCTCTAAGTGATTTACAGAGTGTAAGCATATTGCTCCCATCAATCTTGGTCCTCATTTTACCGACCTTGGAAGGATGGAAGGCTGAGTCAACCTTGAGTCTACTGATATTCGATCTGCCAGAGTGCTGGCAGCTGATGTTCAGCAGACGTAGCTTGCAGTACTGTACTCTAACCACTGCACCACTGAGGCTCTTGGAAATGTCTTCAAAGAAAAATCAGAAAGTCCAGTTGCCTCTTGAAAAAAGCACCTTCGGGACAATTGTGACCTGGATGATTGAGAATCTCCATAGACAACATTATCATCTTAATTTATTCATTTTTATTATTTCCCATGAGAGATCCTATCCCAGTGATGGCGAACCTATGGCATGGATGCCACAGGTGGCACGTGGAGCCATATCTGCTGGCGCCCGAGCTGTTGCCCTAGCTCATCTCCAATATACATGTGTGTGCCGGCCAGCTGATTTTTGGCTCGCAGAGGCTCTGGGAGTGCATTTTTTGGCTTCCAGAGAGCTTCCACGGGGGTGAGGGGTGTTTTTACCCTCCCCACCTCCAGGGAAGCCTTTGGAGCCTGGGGAGAGCGAAAACTAGCCTACTGGGCCCACCAGAAGTTGAGAAATAGGTCGTTTCTGGCCTCTAGAGAGCCTCTAGGAGGCGGAAGAAGCTGTTTTTGTCCTCCCCAGGCATGGAATTATGGATGTGGGCATTCGTGCATGCACAGTAGTGCTCACCCACACTCTTTTGGCACCCAAGGAAAAAAATGTTTGCCCTTGCTATTCAGGAAGGTGTGCCAGATTTTTGGAATGCAGGGAGATGTCATATTTTGAAGATAACGTCATGGATCTTTGACATTTTCATCTATTAAGGTTTACTTTATGGAAGTACCATGTTTTTGGAGTGTAAGACACATTCCTCCCCCCAAAAGAGAATTTCCTAGCGCCATCTCAGTCAGGGACAGCCAAATTTAATAACAAATAAACAGTGAGTGGATGCATTGCGTTGATTCGAAGAAAGCCCTTATTGACCATCTCTTCAGTGTCTCTCCACTTCTGGAAGGAAAGGCCCACCCTGACTCATGTAAGACCATCTCTTCAGTGTCTCTCCACTTCTGGAAGGAAAGGCCCATCCTGATTCATGTAAGACTTCCAAGGACACAACTGAGGAGCCATTTTTCTTCATCTTCTGTTTTGTTGTCTCTTGGTGACTTCAGGGAGCTCCAGTGATTCTGAGTGTGAGTCAGAAGATGACAGCTGTTCCACAAGTTCTGACTCGGAGGTTTTTGATGTCATTGCTGAAATTAAGCGGAAGAAGGCCCACCCTGATCGTCTGCACGAGGAGCTGTGGTACAATGATCCTGGACAGGTACTCAACTTGAGGAAAGAAGTGAAAGGCTGTATCCCAGGCCATTAAGTATGAGATTTATTTGTGATTTCTGACAGTCTCAAAATGGGTGAGCAGTGTGGTCGGGCAGTAGGAAAAGCAAGTAGGATGCTTAGCTGCATAGCTAGAGGTATAACAAGCAGGAAGAGGGAGGTTGTGATCCCCTTATATAGAGCGCTGGTGAGACCACATTTGGAATACTTTGTTCAGTTCTGGAGACCTCACCTACAAAAAGATATTGACAAAATTGAACGGGTCCAAAGACGGGCTACAAGAATGGTGGAAGGTCTTAAGCATAAAACGTATCAGGAAAGACTTAATGAACTCAATCTGTATAGTCTGGAGGACAGAAGGAAAAGGGGGGACATGATCGAAACATTTAAATATGTTAAAGGGTTAAATAAGGTTCAGGAGGGAACTGTTTTTAATAGGAAAGTGAACACAAGAACAAGGGGACACAATCTGAAGTTAGTTGGGGGAAAGATCAAAAGCAACATGAGAAAATATTATTTTACTGAAAGAGTAGTAGATCCTTGGAACAAACTTCCAGCAGATGTGGTTGGTAAATCCACAGTAACTGAATTTAAACATGCCTGGGATAAACATATATCCATTGTAAGATAAAATACAGGAAATAGTATACAGTAGACCCCCGCTCGTTGCGAGGGTTCCGTTCCAGGACCCCCCGCAACGAGCGGGTTTTCGCGAAGTAGCGCTGCGGAAGTAAAAACACCATCTGCGCATGTGCAGATGGCGTTTTTACTCCCACAGCGCTAGCAAGGAGCCGAAGATTGGGGGCGGGGCGGCTGTTTGCCGCCGGCATGGAGGGCTTCCTAGCAGCCCCCCAAACCCGGGTTGGGGGTCCGGGGGGCGCTGGCTCTCGGCGCTTTCGAGCTGAGTCCGGGAGCGAATTCGCTTCCGGACTCAGCTCAAAACCGCCGATAGCAAGCGGCAAGGAACGGCTTGTCTCGGCGCTTTCGAGCTGACCGGACTCAGCTCGAAAGCGCCGAGACAAGCCGTTCCTTGCCGCTTGGTATCGGCGGTTTTGAGCTGAGTCCGGAAGCGAATTCGCTTCCGGACTCAGCTCAAAACCGCCGATACCAAGCGGCAAGGAACGGCTTGTCTCGGCGCTTTCGAGCTGACCGGACTCAGCTCGAAAGCGCCGAGACAAGCCGTTCCTTGCCGCTTGCTATCGGCGGTTTTGAGCTGAGTCCGGAAGCGAATTCGCTTCCGGACTCAGCTCAAAACCGCCGATAGCAAGCGGCAAGGAACGGCTTGTCTCGGCGCTTTCGAGCTGACCGGACTCAGCTCGAAAGCGCCGAGACAAGCCGTTCCTTGCCGCTTGCTATCGGCGGTTTTGAGCTGAGTCCGGAAACGAATTCGCTTCCGGACTCAGCTCAAAACCGCCGATACCAAGCGGCAAGGAACGGCTTGTCTCGGCGCTTTCGAGCTGACCGGACTCAGCTCGAAAGCGCCGAGACAAGCCGTTCCTTGCCGCTTACTATCGGCGCTTTTGAGCTGAGTCCGGGAGCGAATTTGCTCCCGGACTCAGCTCAAAAGCGGCGAGAATGAACGGCATGGGCGGGCGAAGGGCGGGCGGCAGCGAGGAGTTTGCGTGGGCGGTGGGGAAACTCCTTGCTGACGCCAGCAAGAGGGGGAAGACCCAGGGAAGCCGCTGCCATCTACGCATGCGTGCCCGGCACGCATGCGTAGATGGTATTTTTGACTTCCGGGTTGAAAAATAGCGAAGTACCCTGTTCGCAATGGTTGGGGACGCAATAAACGGGGGATCACTGTAAGGGCAGACTAGATGGACCATGAGGTCTTTTTCTGCCGTCAGTCTTCTATGTTTCTATGTTTCTATTTTAGCAGTGACTCATTTTGCTACATTGGTTTCAGTCTCCCCAAGCTTAGCTGGTTCTGTACAGATAGTCCTCAACTTACATTTACTCACTGTTTGAATTTATAAGGGCACTGGGGGAAGGATGTACAGCCATTTTCCACACTTAAGACTATTTCACCATCCTCATGGTCATGTGATCAAAATTCAAACACCTGGCAGCTGACTCATATTTATGACAGCTACGGTGTCCTGAGGTCATGTAATTCTCTTTTGTGACTGTGATGATCCAGGACATGGCACAAAGATAACATAAACAGATGGCGGTTCAAACTGGCCCTTTTAGTGCTCCAAATCTCCCTCACATCTCAAACAGCCTCTGGGCACAGGTAGTCCAGCTCAGACTGTCTCCACCAAGGCTGCAGGGCAATAAACCCAAATTTATATAGCAAAGCAAGAAATTCAGGGAGCAAGAGATATAATTAGTCCAGAACGCCACACAGGATGCAAGGATTCTTGGCAAGTTCAAACTTGGGGAATGGCTATGTTTTCTGCATAGTTTTAATGGTTTCTGGCACTGTCCTTTTGGGGTGTACTTCCCTCACTCTTTTTTGTAAGCCTCTAGTGATGGCAAACTATTTCATTGGTTGATTGGTCTCACTTTTAGGAAATTTGTCCTTAGTGCTAGGTTGCTTCTCTCTTTGGTTACTTTCTATCCATTATTCCTTGTTGTGGCTTTTGGTGCTTTGAAAAATAGATTGACTCTTTTATTTTTATAGGAGCCCCTCAAATTTTCTGACAGAACAATTAATCAGTGGAACAACTTGCCTCCAGAAGTTGTAAATGCTTCAACACTGGAGGCAAGTTGTAAATAAAACACTGGAAGTTTTTAAGAAGAGATTGGATAACCATTTGTGTTGTGTAGGGTTCCCTGCTTAAGCAAAGGTTGGACTAGAAGACCTCCCAGGTCCTTTCCAACTCTGTTATTCTATTCTTATTTTAAATATTGGAACAGTGCTATTTTATTGTGAGTTGGACTAAGGAAAAATTTCCTAAGGGTGAGACCAATCAAGTTAGCTATGCCCAATCAGTCACATTGATTGATTGGATTTAGGCTCAAACTCAACCCTGACAAAACAAAGTGGCTGTGGGTTTTGCCTCCTAAGGACAATTCCATCTGTCCATCCATTACCCTGGGGGGGGGGGGGGAATCACTAATCCCCTCGGAGAGGGTCCACAACTTGGGCATCCTCCTTGATCCACAGCTTACATTAGAGAACCATCTTTCAGCTGTGGTGAGGGGGGCGTTTGCCCAGGTTCGCCTAGTGCACCAGTTGCGGCCCTACCTGGACCGAGAGTCACTGCTCACAGTCACTCATGCCCTTATCACCTCGAGGTTCGACTACTGTAACGCTCTCTACATGGGGCTACCTTTGAAGAGTGTTCGGAAACTTTACATCGTGCAGAATGCAGCTGGAGAGCAAACATGGGCTTTCCCAGATATGCCCATGTCACATCAACACTCTGCAATCTGCATTGGTTGCCCATCAGTTTCCGGTCACAATTCAAAGTGTTGGTAATGACCTATAAAGCCCTTCATGGCATTGGACGAGAATACCTTCAGGACCGCCTCCTGCCGCACGAATTCCAGCGACTGATTAGGTCCCACAGAGTTGGCCTTCTCCGGGTCCCGTTGACAAAACAATGCCATCTGGTGGGACCCAGGGGAAGAGCCTTCTCTGTGGCAGCCCCGACCCTCTGGAATCAACTCCCCCCGGAGATTAGGACTGTCCCCACCCTCCTTGCCCTTCCTAAACTCCTAAAAATCCACCTTTGCCACCAGGCATGGGGAAATTGATTCCCCTCAGCCGCTCCGTTTTATGTATGGTTTGTTTGGGTTGTATGAGTGTTTTTAAATCAATGGGTTTTAACTCTTTTCCTGTTTTAATTATTGCATTTGTATTTTTTATTCTTGTTGTGAGCCGCTCCGAGTCTTCGGAGAGGGGCGGCATACAAATCTAATAAATAAATGAATGAATGAATGAATGAATAAATAAATAAATAAATAAATAAATTGATATGTCGCCCCTCTCCGAGGACACATAATCAAGCCACACCACCAAGCCACAACCACAGAACCAGTAGGGAAAATTTTTGGATTTCACCACTGCTTGTATGATTATTTAGCTACAAAAGAACCTTTCAAACTCAAACTCTGTTCACCATTATCAATCCTGCGTTCAGAGGAAAATGTAGTTCATATGCTAAATGTATTTGTATTTCATTTTTTTTAGGGTATAATAATTATTCTAGTGGGGTTGATTGAAGTTACGCTTTTTTTTTGGAGTATATGGGCATAAATTACTTGATTGCATATGTTCTTTATTAAATTATAAACTGAACTTCAGTTAAAACTAAGTGAAAATAAACGTGTTATATTTTTCCCATCCACATTCACAGACCCCTATAATTTAACAAGGACCCCCCCCCCAAATTAAAAACTCCTTACTTTACAGGAACAAAATTGAAACTGAAATGTAGCATCTTTTTTGCCAATTTGATTTTTACTTACAATTGATGTACAATTGTTTACAGATTAAAAGTATGACCTCCGTGACTTCCTTCTCTAGTTCCTTCATTTTCTGTTAACGTTTTTTCTCCCACTTCTGTTTTCTTACATTTTTGTCCCCCAATTAGTCATTACATCTAAATGGAGCTTCTCAATTTGAATGGAAATTGATGGCCTTGACTTCTCTAAAAGCAAATTAGGTAGAACAAATCTGTTTACCGTAAAATCCCAAGAGGGTTAATGCTGCACTATTCTAGAGAACACAATGGTTGTCAACAAACGAGTTAATGAAGTACATTGTGCTAGCTATCCCTTTTCATTTGGTTTGTATCTAACTATCAAGGCATCTCATGTATTGTGTATTGCTTTCATTTAATTTAAAACAAACACAAGGATGGAAAGCACTTAAAATTGTTTGTGTATTGCTTTTGGGTTCTGAACCCAGCTTTGCAAATAATAGGGCTACAGTCTGCAGACTATAAATTTAGAAAGATCAGCCACTTATATTGAGGGCAAATCATAGGCTTGCTTACTCTTCTGATGTAAAAGCAGCAATTTGAGCATCTTCCATTCTGAGATCATCTTCTGTGATATCTTGAATGAGCCTTGAAAGATGGAATTCAATAGACCGAGTTTAATTTTGAACACTATATTTTGTTCCTAATTTTGCTTATGTTCTTGGGGCATTGAAGGCACTCAAAATTGAAATATGCCCAGAGAACAAATACTAAGCTGTGTCCAAAAACACTAGCTTCCACCAATATTTTTATAAGAATCGTATGCTTTTTGAGCTATCTTTTTCTTTCCATAATAGTGTTCCTTTGTGGACTATCAAGCTATTGTTAGCAGAAACAGCAAATGTACTACAGTGCTCTTTAAATTCTGAATAAAAGAAAGGAGTTCTGTGTAGACAAAATAGATTTTGGAGGAGAAACTACCCCCCCCCCCCGAAAAAAGAGAAAAATATAGCGTTTAGCTTATAATTTTCATGCTCTTCTTTCCTTATAAAGGTGGGACATTGCCTACTAAATGTTAGACAGTTGTGATATACGAACCAGTTGCCAAGCATCACATGACCATGGGGATACTACAAAGGTGGTATGAATAATGGTCATGAATCACTTTATTCAGTGCCATTATAGTTTGAACATTCATTAAATGAACTGTTGCAAATCGAGGACTACCTGTAATCAGAGTTGGCTTCTAGTTCTTTTTATTAGGGTTTTTTGTTTCTATGCATCCACAGAAGTAAAAAACCAGCAAAAATTGCCAAAATGTGGTCACATGCGTCCTTTCGCGAGATTTCACTTCTTGTGCATGTGCAGGAAGCAAATCTCACATCGGGCGCACATGCACGACCGCGCACTATCAGAGGTGTCCTGGTAAACCAAGGTAAGTGCGGCTCCCTCACTGATCACCTGACTGTGAGGTGAGGGGCAGCCATTAAAACTTCAAAACCAGGTTGTAAGTAGTTAATAATAATAATAATAATAATAATAATAATATTATTATTATTAATAATAATAATAATAATAATAATAATAATAATAATTTATTGGATTTGTATGCCGCCCCTCTCCGCAGACTCGGGGCGGCTAACAACAATAATAAACACAACATGTACAATCCAATAATAAAAAACAACTAAAAACCCCTATTATAAAACCAAACATACACACAAACATACCATGCATAACTTGTAATGGCCTAGGGGGAAGGAATATCTTAACTCCCCTATGCCTGATGGTATAAATGAGTCTTGAGTAGTTTACGAAAGACAGGGAGGGTGGGGGCAGTTCTAATTTCCGGGGGGAGTTGGTTCCAGAGGGCCGGGGCCGCCACAGAGAAGGCTCTTCCCCTGGGGCCCGCCAAATGACATTGTTTAGTCGACGGGACCCAGAGAAGGCCAACTCTGTGGGACCTTATCGGTCGCTGGGATTCGTGCGGTAGCAGGCGGTTCCGGAGGTAATCTGGTCCATTGCCATGTAGGGCTTTAAAGGTCATAACCAACACTTTGAATTGTGACCGGAAACTGATCGGCAGCTAATGCAAGCCACAGAGTGTTGAAGAAACGTGGGCGAATCTTGGAAGCCCCGCGATGGCTCTCGCGACTGCGCTCTGCACGATCTGAGACATCCATCATAATTGTGATTGCTAAATGAGGGTTTGTAAGTTGAAGACTACAGTACTTAAAAAGATCTATGATCCTTGCATAATTGCCCACTCTCTTTAAATATTCCTCTTTCTTATTCTTCTGTCCTATTCCTAAAGTATTCCTAAAGTGACTGTTCCTAAAAATATAACTTTAACCCTTTTTTCTTTTAAAACAGATGAACGACGGGCCTCTTTGCAAATGTAGTGCCAAAGCCAGGAGAACAGGGATACGACATGGAATCTATCCTGGAGAAGAGGTAACAGGATTTTAGTTTCTCTATGAGGAGAATTGCTTTTTTTTCCCGGGTATAATTTTTTTATTATTTTTCACACCTTACAGAGATTCCAATTCACATACCTCAAATTAAAATAATACAATATAATATCAAATATCAAATTCTCAGTCGAATTAATCAAATTTTCTAATTATCCAATTACAAGAATGGTGGAAGGTCTTAAGCATAAAACGTATCAGGAAAGATTTAATGAACTCAATCTGTATAGTCTGGAGGACAGAATGGAAAGGGGGACATGATCGAAACATTTAAATATGTCAAAGGGTTAAATAAGGTCCAGGAGGGAAGTGTTTTTAATAGGAAAGTGAACACAAGAACAAGGGGACACAATCTGAAGTTAGTTGTGGGAAAGATCAAAAGCAACATGAGAAAATATTATTTTACTGAAAGAGTAGTAGATCCTTGGAACAAACTTCCAGCAGACGTGGTTGGTAAATCCACAGTAACTGAATTTAAACATGCCTGGGATAAACATAGATCCATCCTAAGATAAAAATACAGGAAATAGTATAAGGGCAGACTAGATGGATCATGAGATCTTTTTCTGCCGTCAGTCTTCTATGTTTCTATGTTTCTATTATTTCTGGTATATATCATTCATCCTGCGCTACCTTCTTTCCAAGTGCTATCATCCGGATTTCTGATAATGTTCTCCACTTTCATTTATGTTTAAATTGCTACAGCTATTTCTCTTGGCCGTTTGCTATTTTTCCCAACTATGCCATCGTGCTTCGATCCCTTTAAAGAATACATTACTACTTTCATTTAAAAAGAAAAACACCCTCATTTTATCGCAGCTGCCCTTAACAATAGAAAATATCCAACTTTACATCTTAAAAACTCCAGGAAGGAAGAAAAAGAAAAAGAAAGAAAAGAGAAAAAAGGAAACCAACAGGAAAAAGGAGAATAGAAAAGTAGGAGGAAGTGTTGTTTTTTAAGATTGCAATTTCCTACTCAATTCATTTACTTCATTTCTTTCATTACAGTGGTACCTCAAGATACGAACCCCTCGTCTTACGAACAACTCGTGATACGAACCCGGGGTTCAGAAAAAAATTGCCTTTTCCTACGAACTTTTTTCAAGTTACGAACGCGTTCGGAGGCTCCTGGGAAGTAGGAAGGAGTGGGGCCAATTGAAATTCTCCCATCTGCAGCGTCATCGCTCCGGGCAGACTCTCCCTCGGCCGAAATTGAGGGAGAGTCTGCCTGGAGACCGATGACGCTGCAGATGAGAGAATTTCAATTGACCCCACTCCTTCCTACTTCCCAGGAGCCTCCGAACGGCGAACCCGGAAGTTTGGGTTTGGCATTTGGCTTCGGGAGATGGCTGGGAAGCCGCGTGGCCGTTTTAAAAGGTCACAGCCGGGCTGGGGGGGTTGCCGGGAAGCCCCCCAGCCCGGCTGGGAAGCCGCGGGGCTGTTTTAAAAGGTCACAGCCGGGCGGCAGCGGTTTTTTTTGCGGGGTTTTTTTTTTTTGGTTGCACGGATTAATTGACTTTACATTGTTTCCTATGGGAAACAATGTATCGTCTTACGAACCTTTCGTGTTACGAACCTTCCCCTGGAACCAATTAGGTTCGTATCTTGAGGTTCCACTGTATATCAATACTGTATATCATTTCTGCTTTAACAAATCAAGTATGAATCATTATTATAAATCATTATTATTTCACTATTTTGTGCGAAAAATGTCTTCTATTAAAAAAGACCGAAATATTAATGTTCTTCCCTAATCTAAATATTTTCCATTGCCGTTCTTAGTGTGGTAATCTTCCCTAATCTATCAACCCCGCTGCCAATCCCAGCGTAATTATCTTCCCTAATCTATGTGTCACTTTCATGAATTGCTTAAGGACATGGCTGACTATGGGCAGATCTGCTAGACTGGACTAAAATGAGGCTTTGTTACTATTAGAACTATTATTTTCAGGGGCCGCTGGAATCTTTCAGCTGTATTTGGAAGGGTGTAGCTAGAAGGCGAACAACTTGGCAGTTTGCAGGGAATCTGTATGAAGAAAATATACCCAACAGGCAGGGGTGGGTTCTAACTTACCTTGCTACCAGTTTGTTTCCTCCTGTGCCGCATGGGCGTGTGCGCTTTGTGTGTGCACACATACGTAGCGCCAGAAAGTCTCCCCCCCCAACCCAAAAACAAGATGGCGACTGCATGCGTAGTGCTGGAAACTCTGCTTCTACGCATGCTCAGAAGGATTTTTTAAAAATTTAATAATTAAAAGATGGCAGCGCTTACGCACCAGTACTTACTGAATTGGGTTGGTAATCGTGACATTACTTGCAGGTCACTACCAGTTCGGGCAGTGATAGGCTGCTTCAGTCTTGATTACTTTCAGTTTTCCACATGTGCAGCACTTGTTAATGTCTTACCTGTTAATGTCTTACTGGCATAGCCCCTTGCTTCAGGTAGGAAGAGCTGAGTCAACACATTTATCTATTATTAACTCCTCTATTATTAACGTTCCTCCATCTATTCTTTTTTATTTATTCTACATAAGAATTCTTTATTTTTTTTAATAATTATTATATAATGTTTTGAAGTAATTGATGTTTTAGATTTATTGTTTTATTGGATTGTTGAATGCATATTGCCCCTAACAATCTGAATTGTCATTTTACCTATCTCGGGAGGATGGAAGACTGAGTCAGCCTTGAGCCTGGTGAGATTTGAAGTGCCAAATTGCAGGCAGCTGGCAGTCAGCAGAAGTAGCCTGCAGTACTGCTCTCTAACCACTGCGCCACTGTGGCTCTTATAGGTTTTATAATACAGGTTTTCCTCCCTTCTCTGAACTGCAGAATAAAATATAATATCATTTTTGATGGAATAACCAACCAGCTTGACCAGCCTGATTGGAATATAAGACAAAAGCAAATGATTTATAGCCAGAAAAACTTGAAATATTATTCAGTGCCCTTAATAAAGAATTGGGAGGGGGTGGCTCAAATATATTGAATTGCCCAACAAAAGTTGGATTATTCTGAGTATTATCTCCTCATTTTTCCTGGTTTAAACCAACACGAGATTGGCCAACTTAAATATCTTCCCTTTACAGCAACACGAAGCTTAAAACTTCAGCCTGATGATGGTGAATATGATTTCACCCATACGTCGCATAGACACTCAAAATATTGCACGGGGCAAAACCCGAACTCAGAACAATCTATATATATATATAATCACCCAATCTATTTGCTACATTCAAACCAAATCTCCACTCCCACACTATATACTAGGAAGAAATGACAGTTGCAAACATTCCATTTTACAACAGCACGAAGCTTGGAACTTCAGCCTGATGATGGTGAATGTGATTTCACCGAAACGTCGCATAGACATGCAAAATATTACACAGGGCAAAACCCGAACTCAGAACAATCTACATATATATAAATATATATATATATAAATATATATAAATATAAATATAAATATATAAATAATATTATATATTATATATAATATATTATATATTATGTATATAATTCAGACGATGTACAGGCAAGTTTTCATTTAGTAGCCACAATGGATTTCATCGAAATGCTCAGGATTTTTCTACTCTCTTGTGATGACTAAGTTTCCTTCATCATGTTTTTTCCCCTATTCTTCTTTCCTTAAAGCCTATTAAACCCTGCCGTCCTATAATCAACAATGCTGGACGATTGTTCCATTACCGCATTACGGTGTCGCCTCCTACCAACTTCTTAGTAAGTAATTTGAAGCATGAAAAGCAGCTTCTCAAGCCTCTTGGGATGACTTTTCCCAGCTTTTGGTTTTATTTCTTTAGACAGACAGACCCACCGTCATAGAGTATGATGACCACGAGTACATTTTTGAAGGATTTTCCATGTTTTCGCATGCTCCTCTCACAAATGTAAGTACGCTTTCTTTTTTTTATTCTGGTTGTACTGATGCTGTTACCTAATTGGGTAATGAAATGTCTGCAAGCAAAGAGGCTCATAGAACAGTAGGGATTCCATAAATTCTGGCTGTTTCGTATAACGTTTACTTTTCTGTATGTAAACAAGTCTCAGTTTAATTCCTAGGGTTATGCATGCTTCCGAAATATCTTGGGAAGAGTTCTCTGGACTTTGGGCATCAGATGCCTGAAAATACAATGTTTTGAAACCTGCATTACTTTGAATGGGCAAGTTCTTAATGTAATGGAATCTTTGTTTACAGCAGAGGTCCCCAAACTTCTCAACTTTAAGACTTGTGGACTTCAACTACCAAAATTCTCCAGCCAGTATAACTGGCTGGAGAATTTTGGTAGTTGAAGTCCACAAGTCTTAAAGTTGCTAAGTTTAAAGATCTTTGGTTTACAGCTTGTGCAAGGGTCTGAAAAAAAAGTGGGCTGCTTTAATGAATAGCAGAATAAGATCCCAAGCCCTTCTTGCAAATCATTTTCCGAGCCAGTGCAACCCAATTAATTTCCCGCCATATTTTCAAGAGTTTTACTGGAACAAATCCTCCAGAGGAAATTTTCTATAGGATTGAAAAACCTGCGGCAGGGCAGAATAAATAGTTTTGGAATAAAAAGGCCTTAATAATACGGCTTTGTATAGTGCAGCTATTTACTTCTGTTTTATTATTTCTGAAGTTACTGCCAAGTTGAAATGTGTAAGGCGCCTAGAGGGAGGAAAACCAATATTTTCCCAGAATTAATCATAAGAGTGATTTCCTATCTCCCTGGGGTTCAATTGAGTTTCTCACTTTAGCCTGTATTCCATATAGCTGTTTTGTTTACTACTTTCTTTTATGACATGGTGCATTTCTTAACATTAAACATTTTTTGGTAGACGCTTATATTTTGTATAAGTTTGGTTCTAGATTTCTCTAGAGCCTTATAATTGGGATTTTCTCTGAAAATCTTATAAAGCTTCTTCATTTTGTTAAGAACAGTAATAAAGCCGTCTTTGAAAAATAAGTTAATAATTGGAACATTCTACAGACATTTATAGTTATTGACTTACCTCCCTGCATCCAGTTCAGCAATCTGATTACGACAAGAAAATAAAATTCTGCCTCTAACTCCTAGCAATTTGCCTCTTTGCAGCTTTAGTTTCACTTTTAGTTTTAGCACGTGGCCAGCCTGCAGCTTCAATCAGCTGATAATCAATTGTTTGGCTTAACAGGTGCTGTTCCATTTGCTGCAAGGAGGTAAATTGCTGGGAGGCAGAGGCCAAAGAATGGAGGAGGGCTGGGGGGGGGCCTACATTCGCTGTATAAGATGCACCCAAGTTTTCACCCTCTCTTTTGGGGTTAAAAAAGGTGCATCTTATATTCCAAAAAATGCTGTAATAATGCGGGGGGGGGATTATTTCCTCGCCCTCCTGCAATATTATTGAAGTATAAATCAAACTATTGCAGGCAGTCCTCAACAATTGAGCTCAAATATTTTGTTGCTAAATGAAATGCTTGTTAAGTGAATTTTTGCCCCATTTTACGACCTTTCTTGCCAGTGTTGTTAAGGGAATCATTGCAGTCGTTAAGTTAGTAACAAGGTTTTTAAGTGAATCCATCTTTCCCATTGACTCTACTTGTCAAAAGGTTGCCAAAGTCATGACCCTGGGACACTGCAACTATCATAAATAGGAGTCAGTTGCAAAACATCTGAATTTTAATAACGGGACCATGGTGATAGAATCAATAGAATAGAATAGAATAGAATAGAATAGAATTTTATTGGCCAAGTGTGATTGGACACACAAGGAATTTGTCTTGGTGCATATGCTCTCAGCGTACATAAAATAAAATATACTATCATAAAATAAAATATCAATGGCCGTTAAGTGTGAAAATTGGTCCTAAGTCACTTTTTTTCAGTGCCATTGTCCCTTTGAATGGTCACTCAGTGAAACAGAATAAATAGAGGACTATCTATATTCATCCAAGGTATTCTGACAGACAAGATTAAATTGAGAATCATTTCTTGGCTAAAACTGCACTTCAGTGGCCAAAAAGTTCTGCAAGTGAAAAATGAAGGAAAAGTTGGTATTTTATTTTATTCTTTTCTTCAGGGAAAGCCGTTTTATTTAAACAGGCGTAACTTTTCCCAGACTAAGCTAGCATCTCAGAAAGAGCATGCCTTCTGTTTCAAAAGTGTAGCCTGGAGATGGCGGCCAAGGATTGTTGAACTTTCGTAATGAAACCACGAGAGCTCATTTTCTGCTATGTTTGAAGAGCGTGAACTGGGAATAGTAAGACCCCCTGGTCAAATCTTACTTCAGTTAATAATGTGCAGCAGTGTGAGATAGGATATCTCTCACCACTGCCCCTGCGAGGGGTTTACATGCTGTCAGAACTTGCCCTGTAAACCGGCTGCAGGCTAGCTCAGATGAAACCGAGAGAAGGTTGATTGTCAAAACTTGACCTGGTCTTTCTTCTTTGTTTTGCCTGTGCAAGTTGGTGCACCTCTATGGATTATAGATTAAAATATACCATGTTTTCCCCAAAATAAGACTCTGTGTTATATTTTTTTTGACCCCCCCGAAATAAGTACTTGGCCTTATTTTTGGAGAGGTTTTATTATTTTGGAACACATGGCGTAAGACGGTACTTCTCTTGCCGTCTTACCCAATTTCCAGAGATATGTTAGGGCCCAGTGGTCCCCAAACTACGGCCCGTGGGCCACATGCGGCCCACTGAGGCCATTTATCCATGACTGAGTGACAAGAGCACAGGGAAAAGAGAGAGAGAAAGAAAGAAAAGGGAAAGAGAGGGAGGGAAGGAGAAGTGGAGAGGAATGAAGGAGGGAAGGAAGAAAGGAGAAATACAGGGAACAAGGAAGGAAGGAAGGAAGGAAGGAAGGAAGGAAGGAAGGAAGGATGAAATGAATGGAGGGACAGAGGAAGGAAGGACTGTTTTTTTGGGGGGGGGATTTTTTTTAATTTTTCTCTCAACATACATTCAAACAACACAGTGTACCATCTAATTTTCCATGAATAAAATGCAGTATTTTGTTAGTAACTAATATCAATCATCAAAAAAGTTGCAAAAGGTTTTTTTTCTAATTTTGTCATCCAGTTACATTCATTTTCTTTTAATTAAATTTCCTCCTTAATGTTCCTTCAAAAAGTGCAACACCAATTATATTTCTAACTTATTAACCATTATGCCAAAGTTCTTCCTTCTTTCTTTATACATTTTTCATAAACCAAGAAAACCTTGTATAGCCAATCAGACGTCAACAAAAGAAAATTAAAAACAAAACATAAACATATATGAATTTCAGACCTTCTCCCCCCTCTAAATAGTATGTTCCCATTTTGTTTTTTACTTTAAAACAAGGTATGTGCAGTGTGCATAGGAATTTGTTTATAGTTTTTTTTAATAGTCCGGCCCTCCAACAGTCTGAGGGACAGTGAACTGGCCCCCTGTGTAAAAAGTTTGGGGACTCCTGCGTTAGGCGTTCCAGCAGCAGCCCATCTCTGCAATAGCAACATTTGAGGTGTTACACCTGCGGCCACAACATTTTTTCCCTTCACGGAGTTGGGGTGGGCGTGGCCTGCGTGTGGTGCATCCAGTCCGCAGGCCGACGATTTGACACCTGTGATTCAAGGGGTTGCCACAAGGCAAGTCAGCAAGAAACAATAGATGGAAACTAATCAAAGAGAGAAGCGAGCTAGAACTGAACAGAAAGTTCCTGATAGTTAGAACAATTAATCAGTGGGACGACTTGCCTCCACAAGTTGTGGGTGTTCCAACAAAGTTATTAAAGAAGAGATTGGATAACCATTTACCTGAAATGTTATAGGGTTCCCTGCCTGAATAAGAGGTTGGACTAGAAAACCTCCAAAGTTCATTCCAACTCAGTTATTCTGTAATCAAATAATCTTAGTATTTCTTAGTATTAACAAATGTCCACTGGTATTATTAACCATCTGTGTTCTATTATTGCATTTCCATCTCATATTCTAAAAGTATAAATTGTTTGATGGATTAGAATAGCATAAATGGTCCTGGTCTATAAATGGTCATCTATTCCCATTACAATGTATAAATTCTCATTCCAGGGCATGTATATTACACAGTACAGTACATACAGAATTTATTTACAGTCACTTTGGTGCGTCTGCTTTAAATGTCCAGTAGGTGGCAGCATTTGATCATGCTATTACAGTACCTTTCTGCTTTTGATGCCATTTGCCAGCTGGTCATCACAAACTTTATTTTACATATGCAACATTTTGCATATGCAACCTTTGATCAGAAGACAGCAAAGACTCTTTAAGGGTGTTGATTGCACTGCTCCTTAAAAGTATTCCATGTTTCTTTGTCTCTTTCTAGATTCCCCTGTGTAAAGTAATCAGATTTAACATTGATTATACAATTCATTTCATTGAGGAGATGATGCCTGAAGTAAGTTATGAATGTGATTATTTAAGACATCTGTTTGGTTTGTAATGCACCAAGATATTTTAGATTTTAGATTCATGCATATTCTGAAGTGGAACATATTGTATGCCTGGGTAGGCACTTGTAATTAAAGATGCACTATTTTAGAATCCCAATTTCTCTGATTCTGAAATATAATTATAAAAATACAATAAATCAAGACTTAAAACAAGTTAAACATATGCTGCCCCCGTAAGAGCAGACCGTAACCTCAGCTGGGTAAAATATTAAGTGCTGCTAAAACTTTTCCTCAAGTGTGAAAAAACATCAGATTATTGTACCTCTGTTGCCATCCCCCAAAAAAGATATTTATTTGGGGGTAGCAGTAAAATTTTCAACATAAGACGTGTTTTATCATTTTCAAATGATAAAGTTAACTAGTTTTTGTGGGGAAAAATGTTCTGTGAAACGAGAGGTGGAATTCCATATACAGTAGTACCTCTAGATAGGAGTTTAATTCGTTCCAGAACGGAGCTCGTATGTCGAACAACTCGTATCTGGAACAAATGGCTTTAGACTTTGTTTTTCCCCTCCGAGATAACCAGAAGCAAGGATTCTTGCGCCACCTAGTGGAAGCTCGGCTCCTATCCTGAATTTGAGCTCGGGTGTCGAAAAGAAATTTCGCTCCCGTCGTGGCTCGTAACTTGGAATACTCGCATGTGGAGCAGCTCCTATCTAGAGGTACTACTGTAATGATTTTAATCTGTCAGTTGGGGCCTAAAATAAATATTTTTAGAGGAAAAGTTCCTATTTAAGAAGCTAAATATTGATCCTCTGCTGAGATCACTTTCTTTTTCAGGACCCCCCCAAACATGGCAACTTTAAGACTTGTGGACTTGAACTCAGAATTCTCCAGCCATCTATGCTGTGGGAAATGGGTCCAAATGGCTCTTTGAATGTTTAAGGTTACCAACCCCTGACCTAGTCAGATTGGATGCTGTGAATGTCCTATCTTAATATCTTCTGGTTATAACATATTTAGAGATTACTTAATAGCAAGAGCACATAGGCTTACTTACCCCCCCTCCCCCAAATAAAACTCTCTGTGTGGTTTACCATGTCAGTAGATTTCCCCACCCCTAACCCAGCAGCCTGGATCCTCATTTTATTAACCTCAGAAGGATGGAAGACTGACTGAATCTTGAGCCCCCATCAGGATTGAATTTATGCTAGGGGGCAGAGTTTGCCGACCCCTGGCCTAGTCCGACTGGATGCTGTGGATCTTCTTTTTACTAACTTCGGGAGGATGGAAGGCTGACTCAATTTTGAGCCACCATCAGGATTGAACTCCTGGCAGTGGGCAGAGTTTGCCTGCAATATTGCATTCTAACTACTGTCCCACCATTTTCTTTTAAAGAATTAAAACCTCTGCGGGAACATACAAAGACCTTGGAGCCATTTTGTGCGTTTTTGTTTTGAGAAAGAAAATCAGGGTAAATTTAATAATCCTTCTCTCTTCAAATTCAAGACAGAAACAATTAAAAGTAGTGGCGGGGGGGGGGGAAGAAAAGTTTTTTTCCTCCTTTCTCCTAACTCAGGGATCCCCAGTCCCTGAGCTTTGGACCAGTCCTGGGCTGTGGATCATTAGAAACTGGGCCTCACCAGCTGGTGGGTGAACAAAACTGTCAATGTAACATATGGATATCTATGGACATGATCGAAACATTTAAATATGTCAAAGGGTTAAATAAGGTTCAGGAGGGAAGTGTTTTTAATAGGAAAATGAACACAAGAACAAGGGGACACAATCTGAAGTTAGTTGGGGGAAAGATCAAAAGCAGCATGAGAAAATATTATTTTACTGAAAGAGTACCGTAGTAGATCCTTGGAACAAACTTCCAGCAGACATGGTTGGTAAATCCACAGTAACTGAATTTAAACATGCCTGGGATAAACATATATCCATCTTAAGATAAAATACAGGAAATAGTATAAGGGCAGACTAGATGGATCATGAGGTCTTTTTCTGCCGTTAGTCTTATATGTTTCTATGTTTCCCCTTGACTGTTGGAGATGCTACCATATCCATTTCTGGTTTCTCAGATTTTGTAAAAAGTAGTCTTTGTTTTTCAGTCCTCTTGTGATAAGAATAGAATATAATTCTTTATTGGCCAAGTGTGATTGGACACCCAAGGAATTTGTCTTTGGTTCATATGCTCTCAGTGTACATAAAAGAAGTAGACATTTGTCAAGAATCGTGAGGTACAACACTTAATGACTGCCACAGGGGCCCAATAAGCAATGAGGAAACAATATTAATAAAAATCTTAAGGATAAAAGCAGCAAGTTACAGTCACAAAGTCATAAGTGGAGTGAAATGGGTGATAGGAATGATGAGAAAAAACTAGTAGTAATAGTAGTGCAGACCTAGTAAATAGTTTGACAGGATTCAGGGAATTATTTGTTTAGCAGAGTGACGGCGTTCGGAAAAAAACTTCTTGTGTCTACTTGTCTTGGTGTGCAGTGCTCTTCAGCAATGTTTTGAAGATAAGCATTAAAAAAAAGAGAACTTAGGGTGAATGGGGAGGATCCTGCAATTTGTTAGCGCCTATCCTATTTTGTCCCATCCGATACCAAAACTGATTTCAGGGAATACATTCAACTCTCGTGATGTAAGTTGGTGAAGATGTTTATGGTATTGTCTGCTTTTCTCCCATCTCCCCAGAACTTTTGTGTCCGAGGCCTGGAACTCTTCTCTTCTTATCTCTTCAAAGATATTTTAGAACTGTATGATTGGAATCTGATTGGTAACTATCTTAAAAGTATATTTATGGGTGATCTCTAGTTTGCTGTATAGTTGTCCGTTTGCTGTATTAATGTGCTGGTAGATTCTCTCTTGATGCATTCTTGGATCCTTCCCCCAGCTGACTACAGAATCTTTTAATGAACGTTTTTGTTAAAAAGCAAAGGTCAGGGACTTACATCACATTTTTGTATTTTGATTCTTCCCACATTTGTCCGGGGGTATGGGAGGACACAAGCTAATTAGGGATGGTAGCTAAGGGCATCCTTGAGAGCTAGAAGCCATATGAAGTGTTATAAAAATAAGTCTGTCTCCCGGGAAATAAGTATTGCTTATAAGACTAGGTATAGTTAACTGCCCTCTATCGCCATCATATTGTGTAAAGTGCCAATGATATGTTCTGAAAAAAAGTAATTTTTGAGACATTTTGGGGACTCTTAATTTTTTTCCCCATCCCATTCAATCATGTTCAAATTCTTTTTGGAATTTGCATTTTGAGATTCCTGGAGAAGTCCCTGAAGTTTTCTTGGCAAGACTTTACAGAAGCGCTTTGCCATTGCCTGCTCCTTAGGGCTGATAGAAAGTGACCGGCCCAAGGTCATCTAATATTGCCTAAGATGGGACTAGAATTCACAGTTTTCTATCCTGATGCCTTAACCACTACACAGAACTGTCTCTACCCCTAAATTAAGAGAGGTAGTTAATTCAGAATATTTAAGGAAAGGAGATACCCAGTCTAGAGGATGTGAATATTACATAGCTGCTAAGAAACTAAAAGAAGGTGTAGATGTACTCAAAGAATTCAAAGCTTACAGGCAGAAGGAGAAAAGTAAAAGGGAAAACTTCCCCATCCATTATGTTGAGTGGTTATAGAAATCCAGGTTTGTATTGCGTGGTGCACATAAATAGTTGATACATTATCATCTACAACATATTTCATAGCTATGATAATAATGTACATGGCAGATTTTGTGGCAAATGTTCTTTATTGTCCACTATAATTCTGAGATGGATTTGTATGTTCTGAGTTTTCCTTTTACTAAACAATTTTTTTAGTTCTATTGCGTTTCTCTCCAGATGCTAATTCTCATCAATCCCACCCATATACTACCCATCTGTACTATAATGATATTCGAAGGTGCTGTGTCCCCAATCTTTTCCAGAAGGGGCTAAAAACTTGGGGTTTTTTTTACAAAAGAAAACACTGTTTCATGGGATGTAAAATCATTTGCTTTGTAGCAGATTATTAGAGTACAAATTCAGTTCTGTAAAAGTGGTTTAATTTTTACTGAAGTACCAAAGATGCAAGTAAATGCTCTATGAAATTACACCTTATAACATATGGCACATTGTTGTTCATTTTGTTATATAAGGTCCTTCATTAGAAAACTGTGATACTTCATGTCCTCGGTTCCATTTCATGCCACGCTTCGTAAGGTTTCTTCCAGGTAAGTGTATTTGGTTTCAGTGTAACAGCTATTGTTTTAGTTACTTCTCTGAGAAAATATAAACATACGCTGAACTAGTCTTTTTCAACCTTGACACTTGAAAATGTGAGGACTTCAACTCTCAGAATTCCTCTGCCAGCTCTGCTAGCTGGGAAATTCTGAGAATTGAATTCCACTCATTGTCAAGTTGTCAAAGGTGAGAAACATTTGTATGAATTATACTTCTTCCAAACTTGTAACTATGACTAAAAGAATCTACGCAGGCATTCAATTGTCAATTTGGCATATACAGTGGTACCTCGTGATACAAACCCCTCGTGATACGAACATTTTGAGATACGAACCCGGGGTTCAGAAATTTTTTGCCTCTTCTTACGACCTTTTTTTGCCTTACGAACCCACCGCAGATCACAAAATGGCGCTCCGCTGGGCGCCGCTGCCCGGCTGTCACCTTTTAAAACAGCTCGGGGGCTTCTCGGCGTTCTCCCGAACCCGAACTCGAACTTTTCGGGTTCGGGTTCGGGAGGCCGCCGAGAAGCGCTGCCGCCTGCCTGTCACCTTCTGAAACAGCCGGAGGGCTTCTCGGCATTCTCCCAAACGCCGAACCCAGAAGTTCGGCAAAAGTTTGGGTTCGGGTTCAGGTTCCAGAGGCTGCTGAGAAGCGCCCGGCTGTTTCAGAAGGTTACGAAATGTGGCCTCCAGGAAGGACGTCTTCGTGACGTCAAAGCTCCGCCCATTGAATTCCCTATGGGGATTCCCCACCTTCGTTTCAGCCTCCAGATCGGCCGAAAACGCCACCGCCGATCGCAAAAACGGTGCTTTGCCAGGTGGCTGCGCAAGGCTGTAACCCTCTGAAACAGCCGGGTGCTTCTCGGTGGCCTCCGGAACCTGAACCCGAACTTTTGCTGAACTTCCAGGTTTGGCATTCGGGAGAACGCCGAGAAGCCCCCCGGCTGTTTCAGAAGGTGACAGGTGGGCGGCGGCGCTTCTCGGCGGCCTCCCGAACCCAAACCCGAAAAGTTCGGGTTCGGGAGAACGCCGAGAAGCCCCCCTGCTGTTTTAAAAGGTGACAGCCGGGCGGCGGTGCCTAGTGGAGCGCCATTTTGCGATTCCCCCCCCCTTGCATGCATTAATTGCTTTTACATTGTTTCCTATGGGAAACATTGTTTCGTCTTACGAACTTTTCGCCTTACGAACCTCCTTCCGGAACCAATTAAGTTCGTAAGATGAGGTATTACTGTATTTAAATCTATATTAATTGTGTCTGTTCTTAAGAGTTTATTTTAAGAGCTTCAATACTTCAAAGTAATTTAGTATATATGTTCAGCCATTACACTTATTTTTCTACTGTGCACAAAGCTTAGATTGCTACTAAGGTTCAGTTAGAATGCTAAATAATGCCCCCAAAATGAGGAGAGAAGGGTTTCCCTTGAGTTTGTTTTGATCTAGCATACAAAGACATCTTGCCGAGGTGTGTTTATATTAGAGTTGGAAGGTGTGCTTTTAAAAATGTTTTGCTTTTAAAGATCTGATATTTTTATTATTTCTATCAAGCGTTGGAAGTACCGTTTCTTCTGCTGCTTGAATTACATTTGATGCAATTAGAGGTTTTTTGTTTTATTTTGAATGTTAAAGTTTGATTATGAACTTTTTAATATAATTTTATTGCATTTTATTGCCCTAGCTTATATTTGAATGTATTGGGCTGCCTCGGGTGACTGGGTTCAGACTGGTGGCTTATAAATATTTAAGTATTTTTTTAAAAAAATTAAATAAGCTTGAAATTCAGCAGGTCATAGACTTTCAGGCTTGTGAAATAAGTGTGGATACCACGTCTTGATGTCCTACTAACTTTGAAGGCAAAAGTCTAGGTTGACATGAAAACAGCCTTTTTGCTACTTAAGACCTAAAAATGATATATTGTGGTTTTCAATTGCCCCGCCCTCAAATTCTTGCATTTGCTTTGTAAAACAATTCCCCCCCCCAAAAAAGTAAAATAATTTACATCTAACTTTTAGTATAATGTAAAAGAGGATAATTAGTTCTTTTCAACTGATTCAAATTATACACAACCTCCATCTGGACCTTTTGTGAATTTCGATAGGTTTTGTGCAAGCACTAAATTGAATCAAACCAAGTACAGTAATACATCGTCTTACGAACTTAATTGGTTCCGGATGTAGGTTCGTAAGGTGAAAAGTTCGTAAGACAAAACATTGTTTCCCGTAGGAAACAATGTAAAAGCGATTAATGCGTGCAAAAAGAAAAAAAAATGCAAAATGGCGCTCTGCTGGGCGTCGCCGCCTGGCTGTCACATTTTAAAACAGCCGGGGGGCTTCTCGGCGTTCTCCCGAACCGGAACCTTTCGGGTTCGGGAGGCCACTGAGAAGCGCCGCCGCCTGGCTGTCACCCTCTGAAACAGCCGGGGGGCTTCTCAGCAGTCTCCTGAACGCCGAACCCAGAGGTTCGGGTTCGGGTTTCGGATGCCGCCGAGAAGCCCCCCAACTGTTTTAAAAGGTGACAGCCGGGCAGCGGCGCCTAGTGGAGCGCCATTTTGCGATCTGCGGTGGGTTCATAAGCCGAAAAAAGTTCGTAAGAAGAGGCAAAAAATTTCCGAACCCCGGGTTCGTATCACGAGGGGTTCGTATCATGAGGGGTTCGTATCACGAGGGGTTCGTATCACGAGGTACCACTGTACAAATACTTGTGTGGTGGCTATCTAGTATAGGGTGGCTTAGTATTTGACTTATTGTATCATGCTAGGCCAAAATATAGTTAGTCTGGCTTTGTTTCAATATTTTGGCTCACCATTTTGGCTAATTATGATTTCCAGATTCTGGTTTAAAAATTAGTGTGATAGGTGAATCTCACCAGTTGTAGCTTATGGCTTAATGCGATGTGTAGACAAGCTATTGTTTAATTTTTTTGCAGAAGCAGTTTAGCTGTCCTTGAAACCATTGCTCGTTTTTGAATCCTTTCCTTTCAGTGTATAAAAGAGTTTGACAATCGGTCCCATTCTGTTTTTAAGATGGCGGGAAGGAAGTTCTCTCAATGCATCAGATCCTTCTGTATTTGTTACGCTGCAATAAACCACTCGTGCCAGAAGAAGAGATTGCCAATATGCTGCAGTGGGAGGAGCTGGAGTGGCAGAAATATGCCGAGGAATGCAAAGGAATGATAGTGACCAGCTCTGGCATGGTACTGACGTATTCTCTTGTGAAATACAACTAAATATACACCAAATATTATCCACTAATACTACAATACTAACTTTGGGCACTGAGTAACACAGCTGAATATATGGATGTCTATAGCATCCTGTGCCACATAAGTGTATTTTACAAAAAACGGCAGCTACTTCGGTTTTTAACAAAACTGCGAACCAGAACCATTGTTTATTTCGTGATACTGACTTTTGTTTAACAACCACCACAAAAAAACCTTTTAATTGTTGTTTCGCTTTTATGACCATGATGACTTATGACTGTAATGGGCAGTCTGCATTACTGTCGTAACTTGAGGACTACCTCTTATGAAATCTAATAATGACATTGTCTAAGAGAGGGGTCCCCAACCTGTGCAAGCGGGCTGTCTGAGTGGCTAACTGATACGTGTGCATGCATGTGCACAGCCCCACTCACGCAAGCATCCCGGGAGCTTGTAGCCCCACTTGTGCGAGTGTTGCGGGAGCTCGGGACATCATTTACATGATCAACGTGAGCACTTGTGGCCAATGTTCACTCTAATTTTTTTTCGGTGTGGGCGGAAAAGTATAGTGTCTGCGGGAGGAGCTGTGCCCCAAGGCGGGAGGTGGAGGAGGAGATAACCGGAGAGAGGGGCGGAGCGGGCGGGCAGCGGCGGGAGGCCAGGGGCAGGGGTGGCCGGTGCCTCCCATTGCGTGGCCTTAGAAAAGGCTGCACAGGAAGTTGTTTTGGGGCGTGCGGCCGCGCCCCTTAGAGGGAACATTGCTTATGGACCCACTTAAGTGAGCGCTCATGAAATTCACTTGTGCGAGTGTCGTGGGCGCTCTGGGACCTAGTTGCACAAGCAACAGGTGCTTGCCCATGCACATGATCACCTGCCTACCCCTGCCACAAAACCATTTTCTATTTCCCCCTCCCAGGGCTGTCAACCTAGTCCAACACATTAAAATTCCTTTGTATTTATGTGTGGGTTAAATGCATTAGGTTTCGTTCAGTGTCTATTTTGCTGAATGTCAATGAAACAAGCATAGAACAATAGGACAAAATACTGACAAGGGAATACAAAATCCAGAAAGTAATTTTTTAAAAAAAATCCCTCATTCCTCCATGTCCAGAACATCTACCAAAAGAAGGAAAATCTCACGTCACATAAACACCGCTTCCTGTTGTGCTCACCTTAATATGTATTGTAGAACTCATAAAGGAAGCCTTCATTCTTCTGACAATGGGAGTAACTTTTGTGGATTTTAATAATGAACCTTTCACCTTGCTCCTTATGTATAATAAGTGAAGATCATGAGGGGATTTATAGAGCATCATTTTCTTGGTTGTATGTGTGTGCGCGCGTGTGTCTCCATGTAGCTTTTTAAAATGAGAATGGAAAAAGGAAGAAAAATAGGTTTTGTGTGTGCATATTTTTCTTTCCTGCCAAGTCCCTATAGTGACAATAGCAATTATTCTAATTTCTGCCGGGAACAAATAGAAGAGGAAGATTTGCGTGGGTTTTCTGCTTCTTTGTTAACGTCAAGACTAAATTAGGAATAGAGAGAGGAGAAATATCTCATAGAGCATAACCTTGTAAATTTATTGAGAAGAGCATTGCATTATTTAAATAAAAATGAATTTTGATTCTCCTTCAGGGCTAAATATCCATCTTTTTCTCGGGTGATGTTTTAACTCTAAAGTTTAGAATGGCAGTAGCTCCTGCAAGATAATTAAACTTTTATCAGTCTTTTTATTGATTCCACCGCAAACCTACATTTATATTAGTCCTTTCAGCCATTATGAACTCCTAATATATTAATTCCTGGGTGAAACCTTATATTATACAAACAGAATAAATGGTTAATTTTGTGAGAAATAGAAGGATGGTATTTTCTAATTTTAGTCTTCCCATAAATTACTGTAATCAATAACACTGACTTAAACAACCTAAATTTAAACCTCAGCCATTTTGTGTTTTAAATCCAGCAGTAGCGTGAAATGAGGTAACCATCTTGTTATCCTTCTCCATACTTGTCTTATGTTGAGGCTGAACTTATTTACCCAGTTAAATGTTTTCCATTGCCTAAGAAATCTCTGGTTAGACAGTCCTTTTCTGTGTTGAATGTGAAAAGAGTAACAGAAAAAATATTTCATACTTTTTCATCGCATAGTAATATTTGGACATGTGAATAGGATGATTTCTTTGCCCAGGAAATAAAATCCAATTAAGTTGTATTTTGGAACAGATCCTGTTACTTTCAGACTTCTAATTTGCTGCTAGCTACTTGCAGAATAGAGTTAGTACATATCGTGTATGAAAGCTCAGAGAAATCTTTGTTTATATTTTTAGAAAGTTATGTGTATCCCAAACTCCGTAGCAATAGCAGTAGCCCTTATGAAGCAAACTTAATAGTGCTTGAGAGCCGCTTTGAGTGGTTTACAATGCCAGCATATTGTTTCCAAACAGTCTGGGTCTTTTACCAACCTTGGAAGGATAGAAGGCTGAATCTACCTTGAGCCAGTCAGAATTGAACTCCTGGTAGTGGGCAGAGTTTGCCTGCAATACTGCATTCTAACTACTGCGCCACCACCATAGTTCAAAATAAACGTTGATGGAACCATTATTAGTGGAAAAATTAATTTTCTTTCTTTTTTCTTTTTTGTTCCTGCAGAAGCCCAGTTCTGTTCGCATTGATCAGTTGGATCGTGAACAATTCAACCCTGATGTCATTACTTTTCCCATTATCGTCCATTTTGGAATACGGCCAGCTCAACTCAGTTATGCTGGAGATCCACAGTAAGCTGTTCCCTTATTAGTTATGCGGAACAGATCAACAATGTACCACCTTTCTCCAAAAAGATGACCCACTTTGAAAAGAAGCCCTATCACATTCATTCATTCATTCATTCATTCATTCATTCATTCATTCATTCATTCATTCAATTCTTATGCCACCCTTCTCCTTAGACTCAAGGCGACTTACAACATGTATGCAATAGCACTTTTTAACAGAGCCAGCATATTGCCCCCACAATCCGGGTCCTCATTTTACCCACCTCAGAAAGATGGAAGGCTGAGTCAACCTTGAGCCGGTAATGAGATTTGAACCGCTGACCTACAGATCTATAGTCAGCTTCAGTGGCCTGCAGTATACCTGTGCCACCTCTGTAAATTCAGCCCCCCCCCACAAAATTAACCCTAATTAAGACCCCTAACTAAGACTCCAGGTGCAGGGGGTGGGGCGAGGCACAAAAGGTAAAAAAAATAAGCTAGGGTGGGGACAAGGGGGAGCTGCCCTACTTACCAGGCTTCGCAGAACCCCAAACCTTTCCTTGTCAGAAGGTCGCAAAAAGTGATCACAGACCCCGGGACACTGCAACCATTATAAATACGAACCAGTTGCCAAGCATCTGAATTTTGATCACGTGACCTTGGGGGTGCTTGCAAAGGTTAGAACTATGAAAAAGGGTCATGTCACTTTATTCAGTGCTGTTGTAAATTTGAACAGTCACTAAATAAACTGTTGTAAGTTGAGGACAACCTTTGTCTGAATTCCGGTGTATAAATTAATTCTGGACAAGTCACTAAGCAAAACACAATCAACGTTCCAAAATTTAACTATTGTTCTTTCTCATTTCTTTCAGGTACCAAAAACTCTGGAAAAGTTATGTGAAATTACGCCACCTGCTGGCTAATAGTCCCAAAGTGAAACAAGCAGATAAACAGAAATTAGTTCAGAGAGAAGTACGTTGCAATTTCATCTTCTGGCCATTGTTGGCTTGGCAGTTGCCTTTAACCCAAGTCTATCATGAATCCTAGTTTATTATCCAAGGTTACAGGCATCTTGAGTGTTTTCATTTATGTTAATTCTGTTATTCGTTTGGGATGAGTCTCAACTAGAAGAATTTTACAACTTAGAAGTTACAATATTCTGTATTTTGGTTGCAGACGCAAAGAGATGTGTGCGAGAGATAGATTGGGAGGAGGACAGTTGGCAATTTTAAGAGCGTAAAGCTGTGTTGCTGGCTTTGGGGGTTCTTGGGAAGAATACTGGATTTTTTAAAATGTAATTTACTGTAATTCACTTGTATGCACAAAATCCAGCTTTTTCAAGTTTCGTTTCCTAGCAATAGCACTTAGACTTACATACAGCTCAATAGTGCTTTACAGCGCTTTCCCTAAGTGGTTTTCAGAGTCAGCATATTGCCCCTAATAATATGAGTCCTGATTTTACCGATCTCAAAAGGATGGAAGGCATGAGCAAGTAAGGATTGAACTTGTGGCAGTCAGCTGAGCTACCTGCAGTACTGCATTCTAACAACTGTGCCACCACAGCTCTTTTACCAACCTTGCTAATTAGTGCGTACTAAAATTACTTATCCTCTTTAATTTAATATGGGTATTTTTTAGCTGCAGACAGACTTATGAATACAATAAATAAATAGTAAACTACCCAAAGACTGTGTGTGGCTTCTGCAATTTGGGGGATCTTTTGAATATATCAAAATATATTAGAATGTTCTAAAATAAAGGTAATTGTTTTCTAGGGATTTAGGAAGCTATCTTGTTCAAATGAGATCACTGGCCCATCAACTCAGTACAGTGATACCTCATCTTACAAATGCCTCTTGATACAAACTTTTCGAGATATAAACCCGGGGTTTAAGATTTTTTGGCCTCTTTTTACAAACTATTTTCACCTTACAAACCCACCGCCGCCTCTGGGAAACCCCACCTCCAGACTTCCATGTTTTTGTGATGCTGCAGGGGAATCCCAGCAGGGGAATGCCAGCAGCGCAAAAACAGGTGCTTCGCTGGCAACGGAAGTCTGGAGGTGGGGTTTCCCATGGAGGGGAGCCTCAGGGGAATCCCAGCAGCGCAAAAATGGGCGCTTCGGCTGGCAAAAGGGGTGAATTTTGGGCTTGCACGCATTAATCACTTTTCCATTGATTCCTATGGAAAACATTGTTTCGTCTTACAAACTTTTCACCTTAAGAACTTCGTCCCGGAACCAATTAAGTTTGTAAGACAAGGTATCACTGTATTGCCTAATCTGGTTAATCTTTGTTTTGTAAGCCACACTTCTTCTAGCTGTTTGGAGTTCTTAGGACATGAGAGAAATGCACAGTACTAAAAAGCAATGTGATTGTTAAGTGAATTGTGCCTGATTTTACAACCATTTTTCTGTAGTTGTTAAGCAAATCATGTGGTTGTTCAGCAAGACCAGCTTTCCCCATTGACTTTGCTTGTTGGAAACCCCCTGGGAAAGTTGTACACATAATTCGTTCCGTGACCAGGTTCTTAAATAGAAAAGTTTGTAAGAAGAAGCATTTTTTTTCCATAGGAATCAATGTAAAAGCAAATAATGTGTGCGACTGGGGAAACCACAGCGAGAGTGGAGGCCCTGTTTACTCCCAGGAGATTCCTAGAGAGGCCCCACAGAGACTTTCCCCCGCCTTTATTGGCCCTGTTTCCTCCAAGGAGATTCCTAGAGAGGCCCCACAGAGGCTTCACCCTGCCTTTTCCAGTTACAGTTTTGGAGGCTCGGGTTTGTAAGTGGAAAATGGTTCTTGAGAAGAGGCAAAAAAATCTTAAACACCCAGTTCTTATCTAGCAAAGTTTGTAAGAGGCGGTCTTAGGTAGAGGTACCACTGTATTGCGATTGTGTGACCCTGGGATACCCCAACTATTGTTGACAACATGCTGGTTGTCAAGACCCCAAATTTTGGTTATGCGATTGTGAGGATTTAAATAATAAACACAAGAACCAGTCACAATTCCCTTCTTCAGCTCAGTTGTAACTTTGAATAGTGTTTATATGAATGGTCATAAGTCAGGGAGTACCTTTAGTTTCAATGTTTGATTGCTCAATTCAGTAAGTCATAATTAAGCCCTTGAGTTCTATCAGTGAAAAAAAAGGATTGCATTTCAGCATACAAGGAACTGCTTTGTTCAAAGACTGCTGATAGCTCAATCAAATGGTAAGAGTTGTTGCTGTATTCAGTGCTTATGATATGCTTGTGTAAAATATCCTAGAGCCCAGGGACATTAAAATTCCCTTCCATAGTATTTACTTCTTCTGAACAAGTAAAGGAGTTGCTTTAGGCAATGTAATAGCTGTCATATATCCAACCTTGGGTTTCCTTTTAATAGCAGAATCCTATTATATATCATAAGTTACTTGTAAAATGTTGCAAACCCACATTTCCTTTTAAAACCAGAATGCTCTCCTATACCACTAACGACTCTTAAAATGTATCTCTAATTAAAAAGGACATGTATTTATGAACTGGGGCAAGACTGAGAGACAGCATCCTAAGGTAGCCAGATCTAATCTTGAAATTCTGGCATCTCACCCGTACGAACAGAAAATTCTACACTGAAAGCATGGTTAGAAAATAATAACATGACAACTTCATGGATTTGAGATGGGTAGAGCAAAAGGGGAAAGAAAGAGATAGAAGACGTCATATTCCTTTTTTAAAAAGCAAAACATTTTCTCTTAAAAAAAAAACCCTGACATTACTGTACTGTTAAGTAGTTTTGTACTGGAAAAATAGGGAACCTGTTAACACTTTACTTTTTTAAAATCACATAGTGTAAACCTGAAGATATTTGCTCACCAAAAAAAGAAAGAAATCTATGCAATGGCATTTCTTCCAATTAATGTTTCCAGTTGAGTTGGCCTTCGGGGTTTTACAAGCTTAGAGTCTTGCAAAAATCACATTTTGGCTTCCTCTCTTAAGTGAGAAAGGTCCATGCCCTACTAATAAATCTACCCCATGGCTCTTTGACAGACAAGAACTTTTTGTTTTAATACTGTAGACTATTTTCAACTTTACAGAAGTCTTTCATTGCTGCAGTGTAGAACAAATGGAAGACAATATTTTTTTTATTAAAAAAAGAAATTTCTTTCTAGGGAATAATGGACATGTTATTATTAAAAGTATAGCGGATAGGGTTTGTGGGTGATTACATTTTACTGTAAACCAGAAAGAGAGAAAGAGAACTACTCTGACATTTATCACCCTGCGGTGTAAATCTCTGTTTCTAGATTTTTATCACCTGAGCCGACTGGTTGCTTCCTGAAAAATGTCTCTGCTTCTTCTTCTTTTTTTGAGGCTTCTCTCATGGATGTACTCAGGGGTCTTAAGGCAGCCTCTTTAACAGAAGCCTACCATAGAAAGCTTTCAGCAAGATAAAGAGAGAGCTAAACACTTGCTTGTCCTCATTCTTCATTGTGGTGTCTGTGATTTGCACATGTGGATTTGTGCTTGCGGGAACTTCTTTATAACCCTCTACAATAGGTAGTTCTATGGAATCCTGCCCTCTGCGGGGCTCTTTAGCATCTGCCTAAACTGAAAGTAATTCTTTTCCTAGCACAATTCTCAAAGAATCTCTTTAGCAAGATTTATTGAGAAGAACGAGAGGGGTTTGCAAGAAAACCAGCATCTGAACTATTTCCCTTCTAAAATTCAGTATATCCCCAAGTACATTAGAACAAATGCTTCTTTCTTTTCTTCTTAAGTGCCTTACTGGGAGCTGGTAAAGTGACGGGTATGGAGGTTGTGAGGCAAATAGGTGCTGAGGCAGCGGATAGTTTTTTCAAGGCACACATGATATAGGAAATACTTTGTGATGTCTATTTTTCTTCATCACAGCCTGTTTATTTTTTCTTGTAAGACAGTGTATCATTTAGATACATAGTTCTAATTTCAAGGGTTTCCACCAGAGATGGTATTCAGCCGATTCAGACTGGTTCAGGCGAACTGGTAGTGGAAATTTTTAGTAGTTCAAATACTACCTCTGGTTGGCCCCGCCCCCGCCATTTCCTGTCCTATATTTCCTCGTTTTTTTAATCTCAGCTGATTCACATGGCAGAGCGATTAAGGCGCCTCAGCTCACCAGTGCTTACATCGAGGGTGGTCTTTGAGTTCTATGTGTCCAAAAATGCAGACACACGCAAAGCACTGTCTCAGAATCGGTGGAAAAAGATTTGGAATCCCACCACTGTTTTCCACCAGCCCTTCCTGATTCTGCATATTGTATGCTATATTGTGGTAGTAATAAACCCACTCCTGTTTATCCTTTCTTCTAAGATGTGTTAGAGTGGGGTTGTCCTATTCTGCCAATAGACCAAGCTCTGAGGCATATTTTTCGATTTTATTAATAATTCCATTGTGAGATTCCAAAGAAAAGATAGAAACATAGAAACATAAAAGACTGACGGGCATCTAGTCTGCCCATATACTATTTTCTGTATTTTATCTTAGGATGGATATATGTTTATCCCAGGCATGTTTAAATTCAGGTACTGTGGATTTATCTACCACGTCTGCTGGAAGTTTGTTCCAAGGATCTACTACTCTTTCAGTGAAATAATATTTTCTCATGTTGCTTTTGATCTTTCCCCCAACTAACTTCAGATTGTGTCCCCTTGTTCTTGTGTTCACTTTCCTATTAAAAACAGATGAAGGATGTTTCCTCATCAAGACTCATGTTTTCCATGCATTCAAGAAGACGTTGATTCCTTAGCAAAATACCATTCTCTTTTTCTCTCTCTGAAGGAAGCCCTGCAAAAAATCAGACAGAAGAATACCATGCGACGGGAAGTAACAGTTGAGCTGAGCAGCCAAGGATTCTGGAAGACGGGAATTCGTTCTGATGTCTGCCAGGTGAGTTGAAGTTCCTTTTGTCTTCCTAGGGGATGGTGAAAGTCAGTTTTAACTAAGGGTCTTTCAAACCTGCGGAATACAAATAAGGAGAAACATGGCTCCCATAGTCTCAAAATTCAACAAATCTTCTATTGCAGATCTAATCCTCGAGAGCCCCAATATCTCTTGCATTTTTTTGCTGCGGTAAACGGAAGGTTTTGCATAGGGCAGTGTTTCCCAACTTTGGCAACTTGAAGATATTTGGACTTCAACTCCCAGAATCCCCCAGCCAGCAAATGCTGGCTGGGGAGTTCTGGGAGTTGAAGTCCAGATATCTTCAAGTTGCCAAGGTTGGGAAACACTGGCATAGGGTACTCATCATTCTGTTTCCTTTCAGAATACAGTGATCCCCCGCTCGTTGCGAGGGTTCCGTTCCAGGACCCCCCGCAACGAGCGGGTTTTCGCGAAGTAGCGCTGCGGAAGTAAAAACACCATCTGCGCATGTGCAGATGGTGTTTTAAACTTCCGCAGCGCTAGCGAGGAGCCGAAGATTGGGGGGCGGCGCGGCTCTTTTAAAACATCGCCGCCGACATGGGGGGCTCGCTAGCACCCCCCCAAACCCCCAACCCGGGTTTGGGGGGGTGCTAGCAAGCCCCCCATGTCGGCGGCAATGTTTTAAAAGAGCTGCGCCGCCCCCCAATCTTCGGCTCCTCAGCGGCGAGCGAGCGAAGCCAAGCCGGCAGCAATGTCGCCGCCGCTGCAGCCAACGCGCGCTACGATCTTCCGGGCCAGCCAGGCTCAGTCACGGAAGGCAGCCGCTGGGCCGAGAGGAGCCGGGCTTGATCCGCTGAGCCTGGCAGCGAGGAGTTTCCCCACCGCCCACGCAAACTCCTCGCTGCCGCTCACCCGCCCTTCGCCTGCCCACGCCGTTCGCTCCCGATCTTCCGGGCCAGCCAGGCTCAGTGACGGAAGGCAGCCGCTTGGCCCGGGATGCTGGGCCGAGAGGAGCCGGGCTTGATCTGCTGAGCCTGGCTGGCCCGGAAGATCGTAGCACGCGTTGGCTGCAGTGGCGGCGACATTGCTGCCGGCTTGGCTTCGCTCGCCGCTGCAGCCAACGCGCGCTACGATCTTCCGGGCCAGCCAGGCTCAGCGGATCAAGCCCGGCTCCTCTCGGCCCAGCATCCCGGGCCAAGCGGCTGCCTTCCGTCACTGAGCCTAGCTGGCCCGGAAGATCTGGAGCGAACGGCGTGGGCAGGCGAAGGGCGGGCGAGCGGCAGCGAGGAGTTTGCGTGGGCGGTGGGGAAACTCCTCGCTGATGCCAGCAAGAGGGGGAAGACCCAGGGAAGCCGCCCAGCAGCTGATCTCCCGGTTGCCATCTACGCATGCGTGCCCATAGAAAAAAAGGGCACGCATGCGTAGATGGTATTTTGACTTCCGGGTTGAAAAATCGCAAATTACCCTGTTCGCAATGGTCGGGGACGCAATAACCGGGGGATCACTGTAGTCCTAAAGAATACCTATATGGTTGCTCACAAACCATTGATTTGTGAGCAATTCCTTGTCACATAATCAATCAAACTTCAGAAAAGTGCAGATATAAGGTACATATACTTCTGGTATTTCTGGACCAGCCCACAGCTGGCAGTAGAAAGGAAAATGTGTATGAAAGCAGAGAGTTTCAATCTTGTTTAACTATCTTTTTTATTTTTTTTTATTCTTGGTTGTTTTGAAACTGAGATGTACACAGTGGAATTGTATCCGTGATATTATCCCTCTCGGTCCCTCAATGTTTTCCTTTTTATATGTAGCTTTTGTTTTTGATGAATAAATGTTCTAATGCAAAATCTATGTCAAACAGCATCTTTCTGTCTTTTAGCACTTACATTGTTCATGGCCTTGAAATCCTTTGCAGCTCATCCAGCGAAATGTTCTTGTTCTTTTTATTGTGAAGGACAGCAACGTACCAAGTGGCTGTGGATCTGCTCTATTGCAGAATCCATGGCTTTTGAGAGAAAACTAGATAAAATATACCCATATGGTATATTCATATATTCCCCCAAGATGTCAAAGGAGAAAGTGTATCTAATGCGATGGGAGAATTTAGACAAACAAAACAAGCAGCAATAGAAAGCGCTCAGGCAGTAATAGTTTTGGGTTGGAAGGATGCGACAAAATGGACAATGCAAAATTGGTATAGGTACATGGTGGACCATATTCAATTTGAAATTATGGATAAAAGGATAAATTCGGATAATGAAACTGAATTGGGACAACTGATGGGAAGGTGGGACAAGGTAAGACGATATATGATGAGCAGAATCCGAGACCAAGCTACAAGAAATAAATTGGAATCACTCTATAATATATAAATAGATATATTGCTCTTGGGTCAAGTGGCCTATATAAGAAACACCCTCGATTTGGTGGTGGGGAATGTGTGTGTGTGTCTGGGTGGTGGGCACATTTCACTATGCACTGTTTTATGTTGTGTGTATTAAACTTGTTAAAAATTAATAAAAATAATTTATTAAAAAAAAGGAGAAAGTGTATCTTTACATGGGTCTGTGTGTCTGTGTGGCATGCACCATGTGTGTATTTTGTCTGTGTGTATCATATTGATATCTATGCTGCTTCCTGCCAGATTAAAACTACAGTTAAATGTGTAGTGAGACTGTGAGCATGAGCATATTACACAGTGGTTGAAAGTTATTGCTGTAGTATTTTTTTCTTTCTTGCCCAGTGGTTCAGGATTAGAGTTTCAATTTAATAAATTTGAAGTGTCCCTGCGTTCAACATGCTGCTAACAAAATACTTGGGGCACGGTCCCTGGGCATGATGGTTGCAGAGTTTTCACAGACAAGATTTCAGTAAATAACATACTGCTTTGCATTTTCACTGGCTCATTGGACAGACAGCACAGCAAGGCAAGTGAAGAACTTAGGGGTTTAGGCATACAGTATAAGCTGCATCTCAAAAGCTCTTCTCTTCCCACCTTGCTAGTTCCCTTGAGAACCCCCATGTAAATGAATAATCCCTGGTGTTATCCAAACTTCAACTTGGCCTGGGTTCTAGATTGCATGCTTGAATGGTGAAGGTCTTGACCACCTTCTGTTTAGCATCTTCTGAAAACTGCTATCACTTCCCCTTGATTTCCCCGCAAACTGGACTTCTCAGTTCTTTTTATCTCTTTGGCCTACTAATCAATTTATTGTTATATTTTTATGTTCCAGTTTGTCTGAATACTTTTTAAAGCAGAGTGCTAAGAACAGTACTCAATAAGGGGGGTCTCATTATTATTATTATTATTATTATTATTATTATTATTAATTGTATTTGTATGCCGCCCCTCTCCGTACACTCGGGGCGGCTAACAACAATGATAAAAACAGCATGTAACCATCCAATACTAAAACAACTAAAAACCCTTATTATAAAACCAAACATACACACAAATATACCATGCATAAATTGTAAAGGCCTAGGGGGAGGGAATATCTCAGTTCCCCCATGCCTGATGGCAGAGGGGGGGTTTAAGGAGCTTACGAAAGGCGAGGAGGGTGGGGGCAATTCTAATCTCTGGGGGGAGCTGGTTCCAGAGGGCCGGGGCTGCCACAGAGAAGGCTCTTCCCCGCCAAACGACATTGTTTAGTTGTCGGGACTCGGAGAAGGCCCACTCTGTGGGACCTAACTGGTCGCTGGGATTCGTGCAGCTCACTAATATGCTATTGCTTCCTTTGATTTAGAAGCCCTATGTTAATTATCCAAAATATTATTTGTTACGATTGAATATTTGTATATGTATAAAAACATTTAACAGTCAATGATGTTCTGTTTTCCCTGTTTCTAAAACTGTGTGCTTATCAGTTCTCATTTCCATAATGTGAGCCCTTAGATCAGGGATGTCAAACTCGCATCGTCACAGTGTCATCACATGATACGTGGTGACTTTTTTTCTCTTTGCTAAGCCGGGTGTAGGTGTGACCAACCATGTGACGCATCCGACCCATGGGCTGCGAGTGTCAGGCTGAAGCCATCATTTTGAGTTGAAGACTTTGGCCTGCCACAAATAGAATAGTACTGTGGGAATTGTACAACGAGTTGATACTCTTGCCTTAGATCAATATGTACAGAAGCTCTAGAGTTCCATTCAAGTGGTCAATTACCCCAATGAATATACTGTAGGATTTAGATGAATTCTACAGTTCATCATTTTTATCTTCTGTAAATGTGTAGGGGTGGGGGTGTTGGGAAGTGAATTAGAAATAACATTTTGTCGGACAGCTCTGAGAATAAATTGTTACATTTTGAATTTAATTTAAGGCGATAAGGAGGTAAGCAATGAACTCTCCTATCTAAGATGGATCTGTACCAACTAATTTACTACATAATGTAAAAACTTAGTTCTCCCTGCTTTATCACATACATATCTTGTTGGTATAATGTACTGCTCTTTTTCAAAGCCCTTGTAAAAACTATGGATGTGCTTATAATAGCTGCAGCGTATATTATGAATGTAAAGAAGTGGCTAAAAGCAGTGTTTAAGGATATTGTTGCATTCAAGGATTTTCTAGCTTGAATTGTGATGATTCTTTCTCTAGCATGCCATGATGCTTCCCGTCCTAACACACCACATCCGTTACCATCAGTGTCTGATGCATTTGGACAGACTAATAGGCTACATTTTTAAAGAACGGTGCTTATTGCAGGTGAGTTCATGTTGACAATCATATACTTCAATAGGACTACTGTACCAAGTTGGGATAAAATGAAAGGAACGGGAAAGGAATGTATTGGTATCTTCCTAATGCTGTTTAAATCCATTTAGAAACATAGAAACATAGAAGACTGACGACATAAAAAGACCTCATGTTTGTTTATGTTTATGTTTATTTAGATTTGCATGCCGCCCCTCTCCGCAGACTCGGTCCATCTAGTCTGCCCTTATACTATTTCCTGTATTTCATCTTACAATGGATATATGTTTATCCCAGGCATGTTTAAATTCAGCTACTGTGGATTTATCAACCACGTCTGCTGGAAGTTTGTTCCAAGGATCTACTACTCTTTCTCATGTTGCTTTTGATCTTTCCCCCAACTAACTTCAGATTGTGTCTCCTTGTTCTTGTGTTCACTTTCCTATTAAAAACACTTCCCTCCTGAACCTTATTTAACCCTTTAACATATTTAAATGTTTCGATCATGTCCCCCCTTTTCCTTCTGTCCTCCAGACTATACAGATTGAGTTCATTAAGTCTTTCCTGATACGTTTTATGCTTAAGACCTTCCACCATTCTTGTAGCCCGTCTTTGGACCCGTTCAATTTTGTCAATATCTTTTTGTAGGTGAGGTCTCCAGAACTGAACACAGTACTCCAAATGTGGTCTCACTAGCGCTCTATATAAGGGGATCACAATCTCCCTCTTCCTGCTTGTTATACCTCTAGCTATGCAGCCAAGCATCCTACTTGCTTTTCCTACTGCCCGACCACACTGCTCACCCATTTTGAGACTGTCAGAAATCACTACCCCTAAATCCTTCTCTTCTGAAGTTTTTTCTAACACAGAACTGCCAATGCAATACTCAGATTGAGGATTCCTTTTCCCCAAGTGCATTATTTTACATTTGGAAACATTAAACTGCATTTTCCATTGCTTTGACCATTTATATAGTAAAGCTAAATCATTCACCATATTACCGACCCCTCCAGGAATATCAACCCTATTGCACACTTTAGAGTCGTCGGCAAATAGGCAAACCTTCCCTACCAAACCTTCCCCTATGTCACTCACAAACATATTTGCCCAAATACGAGTGCCCTCCAACTCCAGGCTCCAATAATCCAATCCATTCAGGGAGATTTCTGTAGATAATAGAGCCTAGATCCTAAGAGTTTAGCTTGGAAACAGGAAGTAAGTGAGGTAGTTGGAAACTACCAACACAGTGGATCTAACTGGGCTTTGAGCATGGTCTGAACAATGATTGATTAGATAGGGAAAAAAATGGAATAGGAATGTAGAATCAAGGACAGCAACATGATATGGTAAAGTTTTAAAATTGTAAATATTTTTAATATTAAAAACAATAAAAGGTTGTCAATAAAAAGATTTCAGCAATGTTATCCAAAGAACAAATTTCCAAGAAAATTTGGAAAACCATGAATGAGTCACTCTGACACTGAACCTAGTTAAATTTCTCCGGGGTTTCACTGTACATTTGAATTAACATTGTTCATTGTGCTTAAGTTTGATTTTGGGATTCTGCTTTTCAGCTTGCCATGACTCACCCAAGCCATCACTTGAACTTTGGAATGAATCCAGACCATGCCAGAAATTCCTTATCAAATTGTGGGATTCGGCAACCCAAATATGGGGATAGGAAAGTTCATCATATGCATATGAGGAAGAAAGGTCAGTTTGATTGTCTTTCCTGTTGCCATTTATTTATTAATTTAATTAATAATTAAATTAATTTATTTTATTTATTTTATTTATTTTATTTATTTTATTTATTTTACTTTATTTATTTATTTATTTTATTTATTTTATTTATTTATTTTATTTATTTTATTTATTTATTTATTCATTCATTCATTCATTCATTCATTTATTTAATTTGTATGCCGCCCCTCTCCGTAGACTTTCCTCCTCCGATGTGAGCATTGAAGTTGCTTGCCAGGGTTCTTCATTTGAGCCTTTTTTATTTATTAAATTTTTATTAAAAAGCAAGTTGGAGAAGCAGAATATTTATTGTTTCTTCATAAATATCCTCCCTGTAATTATCAGACCACAGCGGTACCTTGGTACTCAACTGCTTTGAAATTCATTGAATTTGGTACTAAATCCATTTTGAGATGAGAATTTTATCCTGGTAACTCATCATTTGTTTGGTACTAAACACACAAGCTATCTAGAACTTGTCGATGTTAGCGGCTTTAGGACTTACTGCATTATTTCTTATAGGAAAAATGTGATACTCGTCATTTTGGGTACTGATTAACCAATTAACAATGAGTATTGAGGTACCATTGTATATTAGACCAGAGGAAACTATCTTATCAGACTGAAAGGAAGCTACAATATTGAATATATGAATACATTTTTAAATGTGATGTATTTTACAGGTATAAACACTTTGATCAATATTATGTCACGTCTTGGTCAAGAGGATCCAACTCCTTCCAGGTATGTGTAACATTTCCCTCCTACGGGGTATAAGAACGATGCATTACAAGTGTGTGGCCGTGATATTCATATAATTGAATTAATAGGGATATGGTGCATTTATGAGTGTAAAATAGTGTAAAATGCTGGAAAAGATACAGGTTCACAAATGCAGAAGGACAGCTGGTTCTGTACAAACAAGGATTTGCAACTCAGGAGTCAGATTCAAGTAAAATCGACCAAAAACTAGTTGGTGGTTTATATCTTGACCTCTTTTGACTTAGTTGATCCTAAAAGGCAGAAATTATCCACCACTTGAATATTTTCATTGTCAATTCTAATATTTTGTACTATTTCAAATACTCAAAGTACATCAAAATTTCTGGCTAATGGCCATACCCAACCATCATTTAATAAATAATACTATGTTCACAACTGCTGAGAAATTCTGGTCTAAGAGGTCTAACTAGGCAGGGCTATAAGCTATGTGACATTTGCAGAGATTAAGGGAAAGAATGAATTCTAGTTGAAGTATGAAGTCCTGAAGATGTCAAGTCACATGACTTTATAAGTCAAAATTATCCCTTTGAATTGCAACAAGAAATCTGTTGGTAACCAATACAGGGCAGAACCGCATAGGTGTAAGGCAGTGAAGGGCTCCTTGTTGCTGGCGCTACCGGTGTGCTCCTGGTGATTGGCGCATGCATGCACACATCTGGAGATTTGGCTTCTGCGCATGTGCAGGAAGTGAAATCTTGCACGAGGATGGTCGCACGCATGAGATTTCACCAATTTTTGGTGATTTGTTTGCTTTCACGCATGGACGGCAAAATGTCCCCCGCGTGAGCATCCTCGTGCAAGATTTATCTTCCTGCACATGTGCAGAAGCCAAATCTTCTGCGGTCGCTTGCGTATGCATCTCCATTTTTCCTACCAGGACGGTGTACCAGATCATCCATGCTGCACCCCAATATTGGTGTAAGGTGAACATGATGCTCCCACCATTTTGGTCTTCTTGAAGGATATCAAACCCTGGCTTTGCTGTTGGCCTGGGGCCCTGAAGTGGGCGTTCACTGCTGGAGGTGGCTGATGGAATAAGAAGATGTCATCCCCATTGCATCTGTCTTTTGATTCTGGTTTTAGTATAGTTTTAAAATAATAATCCAATTTAATCTTTAGATATTTAAATAATCTTTACTTACGGTATTTTATAACTTGTAAGCTTATAGGGGAGGTGGGTGGGAGAATGAATGAATGAATGAATGAATGAATGAATGAATGAATGAAATTAGTGACTAGCACAAGTCAATACATGGAACACTGCTTTTAGCCAATTGTGTTTTTTATATGGGCTTCGGTTCCGTTGTTTGGTGTGGTGATAAGGTCAGTACGCTGATGATACCCAGCTTTACATCTCCACCCCATGTCCAGTCAACGAAGCGGTGGAAGTGATGTGCCGGTGCCTGGAGGCTGTTGGGGCCTGGATGGGTGTCAACAGACTCAAACTCAACCCGGATAAGACGGAGTGGCTGTGGGTTTTACCTCCCAAGGACAATTCCATCTGTCCTTCCATTACCCTGGGGGGGGGGAATTATTGACCCCCTCGGAGAGGGTCCGCAACTTGGGCGTCCTCCTCGATCCACAGCTCACATTAGAGAACCACCTTTCAGCTGTGGCGAGGGGGGCGTTTGCCCAGGTTCGCCTGGTGCACCAGTTGCGACCCTATCTGGACCGGGACTCACTGCTCACAGTCACTCATGCCCTCATCACCTCGAGGTTCGACTACTGTAATGCTCTCTACATGGGGCTACCTTTGAAAAGTGTTCGGAAACTTCAGATCGTGCAGAATGCAGCTGCGAGAGCAGTCATGGGCCTACCTAGGTATGCCCATGTTTCACCAACACTCCGCAGTCTGCATTGGTTGCCGATCAACTTCCGGTCACAATTCAAAGTGTTGGTTATGACCTTTAAAGCCCTTCATGGCACTGGACCAGAATATCTCCGAGACCGTCTGCTGCCGCACGAATCCCAGCGACCGATTAGGTCCCACAGAGTGGGCCTTCTCCGGGTCCCGTCAACTAAACAATGTCGGTTGGCGGGACCCAGGGGAAGAGCTTTCTCTGTGGCGGCCCCGGCCCTCTGGAACCAACTCCCCCCGGAGATTAGAACTGCCCCTACTCTCCTTGCCTTTCGTAAGCTCCTTAAGACCCATCTGTGTCGTCAGGCATGGGGGAACTGAGACATCTCCCCCGGGCATATACAATTTATGAATGGTATGTGTGTATGTATGTGTGTTTAGAAAATGGGTTTTTTAAAATGTTTTTAGTAGAAATTTAGATTTGTTGTAAATTGTTTTTTTCACTTTGTTGTGAGCCGCCCCGAGTCTGCGGAGAGGGGCGTCATACAAATCTAAATAAACATAAACATAAACAAACACCTGTCAGCATAGTTGTGTGGTACTGCTGTAGAATGATGCTCCTAGAGCAGTGGTGGCGAATCTATGGCATGCGGAGCTATATCTGCCGGCACACGAACTCTTGCCCTAGCTCAGCTCCAGCGCTCATGTGCACTCTGGCCAGCTGATCTTTAGCTTGCGTTGAGGCTGTGGGAGGGCATTTTCAGCCACCGATGGGACATTTTCACCCTCGCCAGGCTGCAAGAAAGCCTCTGGAGCTTGGGAGGGCGAAAAAAGGGCCTACCTGGTCCATCAGAAGTCGGGAAATGGGGGAGCGGAAAGGTCCGTGCATGCAAAAGTGGGCAGGGCAGCATGAGGGGTGTCATGTGCACATGTGCAGACGGCAGGGAGCATTGAATTATGGGTGTGGGCACTCATGCATACGCGATAGAGTGCACACACATGGATTTTTATCACCCAAGGAAAAAAAGGTTTGCCATCACTGTCCCAGAGCTTCTTTTCTTATGACGTATGGGGAGAACTGGGGGCTAGAGGATATTCCAGTGCTGATATATTCCATGTGGAATTTCTATTTCAGGCAGCCCTGACAATTTCGAATTTCTATGGTCTTTGCTTTTTACTCTAAATAATTAAGATAGCAGAGTACATTACAATTTTGTATTATTTCCTTACTGCCTATTGTTTCCAATATTCCGATAAAGATATTTTTCTCCAGATCAGTTTTTACTTTCTTTCATTAGTTTTCTTCATATGCTCAAACCGCATAAAGTAGAATAGATTTCTCATAAAGTATTATAGCCCAAATACTTGTGCAGACAAATCATATCCATATAGCATAGGAACATTTCCAGAAATGTTTATAATTCAGAATTTAATGGGAAGCCTGCCTTTCAGTTTGTGTGGAGAGCTGAATTTTATAGATTGTGTTTCATTCTTAGGGTATATCCGACAACACAGTGTAATTACAGCAGTGTCATATATACTCCCGTGGAATGATTTTGATGCTGTTTGTTCTCCTTTTTCTCCACAGAAAATTACAGTATATTTAAATCAAATCTTTACTCCCTCCCCTCATTCTTAATTACATTCAATCTGTAGTTAATTACTTTTAATCTTTTCTGGGGGTGGGGTTGGAGAGAGAGAAATAAAGAGATCTGGTATGTGTAATGTACAAGTGAATTGTATATCATAAATTGGCATGCCATTCAAATCTTAATGTAAGGTCCTGGCTGTGCTTAAACTGTGATATTTAAGACTGAATTCTGATATATGGTCTGTAAATTATTGATAATGTTGTTAATCATGGGGAGGGCTAAGGACCTGTGCAATCTTTTAAATTCCACCTCAGATTTTTTTTTAAAAAAAATCCATTGTTTAGTTGCATTGGAAACTACTATACATCAAGTCCAAATAGTGATTCATTTAGACTTGTTTCATTGACAATAACTGGCAGTGGATTTGGGGCAGCATTTTGCATGAGAATCCCTGCTCTGTGGTCCTTCATTTAAACTTCTGTATCTTGAATGCCAGCAGCAGGAACCACCATCATCTTTCTCGCATAACAATGATGACCCAAGATCTAGATTGAATTTTTGGTTTATTTTCCATATGCCTTTCCCAAGCTCCACGTGTTATTTTTCATATATGTCCATCTTGGGTCCAGATATTTCAGCTGGCTTTGCTAGTTAATTGTGGGTGACAGAAACTACTCACCAGCTACCCCCCAAGGACTCTTAGAGTGAAGTAGCAGAAAGCTGGATTTACAATATATGTGTTTATTCCACTCTCTGCCCTCAAGCCATGATGCCACTTTTGCAATCTGATGGAAGAAATAATCCTAATTTGCAATCCTAGTTATCTATGTAGCCCCATCAGAAGTTTAAAAGTGTATTACTATGAATTGACCATTTTTTAAAACCTTGATTACCATAATTGAATCTCTGATCACCAATGGCAATCTTTTTTTTTTTTTTTTGGGGGGGGGGAGGGATATTTCCTGGTCCTGCTTTCAGTATTTTGCTTTCCTGCACAATAATATTTAGAGACCTATTGGTCTCCTTGGCTGGAGGCAGGGGTGGGCTACTGCCCTGATGGAGGGGGGGGACACACAGTGGGGTAGCAAAAATGGAGCTCCACCCCAGAGCACCCAATTTGCACTGAAAGATATTGAAAGAAAATGCAGGATGTCCTGCCACATTGGTAGTAAAAATTTTGGTGGCCCTCCACTGGCTGTAGGTCTGACTATTTCCTTCTTGTTCAAAAGACAAGGAGACCCCCTAAGAACTCTGCAAGCATCTAAATAGAAATGTAGGAAAAGCTTCCTTCCTTTAGGGTCATTGGGTTCTTAATTGGTTCCGGCACGAGGTTCTTAAGGTGAAAAGTTTGTAAGATGAAACAATGTTTCCCATAGGAATCAATGGAAAAGTGATTAATGCGTCCAAGCCCAAAATTCACCCCTTTTGCCAGCCGAAGTGCCCATTTTTGCGCTGCTGGGATTCCCCTGAGGGTCCCCTCCATGGGAAACCCCACCTCTGGACCTCTGTGTTTTTGCGATGCTGTGATTTCAGTGAGGCTCCCCTCACTGGGAAACCCCACCTCCGGACTTCTGTTGCCAGTGAAGTGCCCGTTTTTGCACTGCTGGGATTCCCCTGCTGGGATTCCCATGCAGCATCGCAAAAACACGGAAGTCCGGAGGTGGGGTTTCCCATTGAGGGGAGCCTCAGGAGAATCCCAGCAGCGCAAAAATGGGTGCTTCTCTGGCAACGGAAGTCCAGAGGTGGGGCATCCCAGCAGCGGCGGTGGGTTTGTGGGGGGAAAATAGTTTGTAAGAAGGGGCAAACAAATCTTAAACCCCGGGTTTGTATCTCTAAAAGTTTGTATGACAAGGCGTTTGTAAGACGAGGTATCAATGTACTGCATTTTCTCCACGGCCCGGCAAGTATTTTCAAAGTTTCAGGCAGTAGTTCTTTCCTAGAGAGAAATGCTAAGGATTGAATGTGTAATGTTTTGCATGCAAAGCATGTTGTCCCCTCGTAAGCTGTAATCCTGCTTGTACCTAGAGAATAAAAACGCTGAAGAAGACGAAGGGTCAGGCAGGCTCACCATTATAGCTGTTTCAAGAAACAGCAAGCTCCCTGCAAGGTGCTTTTCTTTTTTGTGTGCCTGGCACCAAGAGTCTATAGATGGCCTAGGGGGAGGCATTTCTTTTAAATCATTTGACAGGCATAACAGCACACGCAAAAGTCCCTCGCAGCAGGCTTTTGCACGTCATTATCCTCTCTTTTACTAATCAGTCAACACAAAATTATAATCTGCCTTATTACCTTTCAGGCCGCCTGTGGCTTTTGTATGGTGGAGGAGAAGCCCAGATATTCACTGTTGTGCATCGGGAATTCAGAATTCCGAAAGATAAACTGCGGGAGGCTAACTTTCTTTGCTTATTGCCCAAAGAAGTGATGGGTAGCTGTTTTCCATCAACAATGTCACGTAAGACTGCAAGAATCGCTCTTAATCGTCTTTGCATTCCTTTGCAGAATTAACCACAACGAACGCTTGGAATTTTTGGGAGATGCTGTGGTTGAGTTTTTAACTAGGTAAGTCTTTGCGTTCACGTCCGAGACCTGCTTCTGCCATATAATAAATCATCCTTTTCTCACCCCTTAATCCCATTTAGTCAACCGAGAACAGATAGGCCACCCTCAAAAGATGCTGTACAGCAACAAATTCTAGCATACCTTTTGTGTTAGTGGTTGGAGACTTGGAATATAACTCATTAAATTAGAGGAGAAATTGTGGTCCAACACTGTTTTAAACCTACACAATATATCTGTGGCCAGTGGGTTTTTTGGTACGATTTCAGTATTGTTAACAAGAAAACTTACTGACCTCCAAATCTGTACCTTTTACAAAATTACACAGTATTTCTGATGTGCCAAGCATTTAATATTTTGAGTTGAGTTTACATATTTTGACCATTGCTCGGTTTCCCTTAGAGATAGGAAATGGAAACTGGTTGATAGTGATTTCTGTATCATTATTTCTGCCCTGCCCCACCCTTTCATTGATTGAAGCACCAGGTACATTTTCCCTCACCTTGTCTAATGAACCAAGTGCCTTCAAATCTAGTTGGGCCTACATTCTGAATTGACCTAGGTCTCTCTCTAAGTATTGTCGCAAATACTAGTCAACTGTTGGAATTTTGTTAGGATGGTCCAGAAAATAGTTAAATTAAAAAGTAGGCTTTCCTTACATATCCTGTCGTTCAAGAAATAATCATAGAAAGAATTGGATTCATTTAAAAATGTAACTGAAAGTTGGTTTTATTTTATAAAGAGAGGGAAGATCTGATCCATCCAATTTTGGTCATCACAATATAAAAAATATGTTGAGATTCTAGAAAGAGTGCAGACAAGAGCAACAATATAATTAGGGGGACTGAAGGCTAAAACATATTTTTAAAATGTCTGCAAGATTTGGTTATGTCTAGTTTAATGAAATAAAGGATTAGGGGTGATATGGCAGCAGTATTCCAATATCTAAGGGGCTGCCACAAAGAAGAGGGAGTAAAGCTATTCTCCAAAGCAACTGAGGACAGGATAACAAGCAATGTATGGAAACTAAGCAGGGAGAAAACCAACCTTGAACTAAGGAGAAATTTCCTGACAGAACAATTAATCAGTGGAATGACTTGCCTCCAGATGTTATGAGTGCTCCAATACTGGATGTTTGTTTGTTTGTTTGTTTACTTATTATTTATTTATTTGTTTGTTTATTAGAGTTGGAAGGGGCCTTGTAGGACATCTAGTCCAACCCCCTGCTCGAGCAGGAGACCCTACAACACCCGAAACAAATGACAGTCAAATCTCCTCTTGAAAGTCTCAAGTGTTGGAGCATTCACAACCTCCGCAGGCAGTTCCATTGGTTGATCGCTCTCACTGTCAGAAAGTTCTTCCTTATTCCAGGTTGAATCTCTCTTTGGTCAGCTTCCATCCATTGTTCCTTGTCTGGCTTTCTGTTTGGAAAATAGCCTGACCCCCTCCTCTCTGTAGCAGCCCCTCAAGTATCGGAAGACTACTATCATGTGTCCCCTGGTCCTTCTCTTCGCTAGATTATCCATGCCCAATTCCTGCAACCTCTCTTTGTATGTTTTAGTTTCCAGTCCCCTTATCATCCTGGTTGCTCTCTTGTGCATTTTCTCCAGAGTTTCAATGTCTTTTTTGATTTTTGGTGGTTACCAAAACTTTTAAGAAGTTATCAGGCAACCATTTGTCTGAAATGGTAAGGGGTTTCCTATCAGACCAAAGGATCAGACTAGAAACATAGAAGACTGACGGCAGAAAAAGACCTCATGGTCCATCTAGTCTGCCCTTATACTATTTCCTGTATTTTATTTTACAATGGATATATGTTTATCCCAGGCATGTTTAAATTCAGTTACTGTGGATTTACCAACCACGTCTGCTGGAAGTTTGTTCCAAGGATCTACTACTCTTTCAGTGAAATAATATTTTCTCATGTTGCTTTTGATTTTTCCCCAACTAACTTCAGATTGTGTCCCCTTGTTCTTGTGTTCACTTTCCTATTAAAAACACTTCCCTCCTGAACCTTATTTAATCCTTTAACATATTTAAATGCTTCGATCATGTCCCCCCTTTTCCTTCTGTCCTCCAGACTATACAGATTGAGTTCATTAAGACTTTCCTAATAAGTTTTATGCTTAAGACCTTCCACCATTCTTGTAGCCTTTCTTTGGACTCATTCAATTTTGTCAATATCTTTTTGTAGGTGAAGTCTCCAGAACTGAACACAGTATTCCAAATGTATTCTCACCAGCGCTCTATATAGCGGGATCACAATCTCCCTCTTCCTGTTTGTTATACCTCTAGCTATGCAGCCAAGCATCCTACTTGCTTTTCCTACCGCCCGACCACACTGCTCACCCATTTTGAGACTGTCAGAAATCACTACCCCTAAATCCTTCTCTTCTGAAGTTTTTTCTAACACAGAACTGCCAATGCAATACTCAGATTGAGGGTTCCTTTTCCCCAGATCTCCAAGGTCTCTTCCAACTCTTGTTATTTGTTATTTAGACATGATACTAAGCTCAAGTTATAACAGAGCCAAGCCTTCCACCCCTATTGCTGTTATTTCCTTGGTGGCTGGAATAACACAGGTAAAATGATAGTCCTTTATTGTACCCTAGCCTTCATGCATTTCTTTTGTTTCTTTTTAAAAATATCCCTTCCCTTTCCCTTCCATTCTCTTTAAACTATTAATCTACAATTGGAGATTAGTGTCTTTTTTTGAAATGCCTAAAGCTGAAGAGCATTAGAAGACCCAAGAAGTGGTCTTCTTATCTCGATGGGATGCTTCCCAACTATTGGGGTTTTGCCTTGTCCTTTTTTATTGTCTCATTTCTTCCATCCATTGATTTCAGAATAATTGCTTTGCTACATGTTTGGATGTTACTGCAGAGGAGAATAAAAGAAGTCCATAGATATTTTTGAAGTTTAATGCCACATTCAGACCCAAAAAGCATACTGGAATGAAGTGAAAAGGCCCATGGTTACTCATAACTGTTTTGAGCAGTAGCTAGTTTAGGACCAAAATGATTTTAGGTTTATAGCCAGAAAAAAAAGATACCCTGTTTCCCCGATAGTAAGACACCCCCGATTGTAAGACGTATCGGGGGTTTCAGGGGGGTCGGCTAATATAAGCCGTACCCCGAAAGTAAGACATATGTCTTACTTTTGGGGAAACATGGGGGTATTGCCGGGGGGGGAGCCCGATGACGTCGCTTCCAAGCTCCCCGCGCGCCCCTCGCCTTCGCCTCGCTGCGGCGCCACCGCCTCTTCCCCGGTTTGGCAAAGCGAAGGATGGCGCTGGTCCGAAGCGAGCCGAGCGGGCGGCGGCTTGCAGTGAAGGCGCTCGTCCCAGCAACCGAGTCCTGCCGAGGCTCGGCTACAAGCGGCCAGCGAGGTCGACCGGCTCCGAGGCGAGCGGCCGGAGCTGCGCCCTCCTTCGCCCGCCTCCTTTCCGGCAGGCAGGTGGGGCTGCCCAACTGCGCAGAGCGGCTCCTCCCCTCCAGACACACGCTTCCCCGACACGCGTCTGCGGCTCCACGCGTGCACGCCGCTTGGAGCCCTGAGGTTGAACTTGGAAAAGGGCTCACGAGGCTCCTGTCCCGCGGCTGCCCTTCTGGACTCTGGGGAGATGCCTTCGGGAACGTGACCCTTTCAATTTTTTTCCAATATAAGACATACCCCGAAAGTAAGACGTAGTGGGGCTTTTGGGGGTAAAAAGAAAGTAAGACACTGTCTTACTTTCGGGGAAACACGGTATACAACTTTTGATATGGTGTCATCTTCTTATCATAGAAGTCCTTTATCTTTTGGCCTATAATTTCAAGTGTGATATAAGTTTCCAAGGAAACCCTGAAATATTTCTTCAAAGTCCATTATTCATTAATTCATTTTGCCTTTTTAGGAGCAGGCAGTCACATACATATATTCATATGGGTTTTTAAAAAGCAAATAAATCACTAGGATCACTAAGAGTCTTCCAGTTAATGGATGATCACTCAATCATTTTGGCTTTGTATGTTTTTCAAAAGTACTGAAAAATGACCCCCCAAAAAATTCCCATAAAATTGACATTTCATGGCTTAGTGAAAACAGCAGCTATTTTCTTGATAAGTGTTATTTGTGAGAGAAGGCAGTATAAAAAAAAATAAAAACCTGAAGAAACAGCTTTCAAAACCAATTTCAGATCTCAGCTGTGTTAGGAAAAATAGTTGTTTTATTTAAAGAGAGGCTCTAAAATATTGCAGCCTTACAGAGGAAAAAACTATAGTATCAATGCCTTCTAACAGTTACTTTGAAGGAGTAGTTTGGAGCTTTTGTCTGGTTTCTATTAAAAAGACATTTTTTAAAAAATCCTAAAAAATAATATATTTTGAATGACAGCTGATTTATGTAATGCCATCACATATCGCCATGTTGTACTATTTTTTTTCCATATATTTTCTTGAGACTTGAACATAGGCACGGTGAATATGTAACTTCTTCTAATGTAATTTCTGTGAATCACAAATAGTAGAATCCTCACCACAATGTTTCTGAAGTCAAAAGTCCAGCTCTAATGCCTATTTACTGAAGAGGAAGATCAGACAGGCAAATATGGGGAACATATATGGCCTGAGGGAATTTAATCTGCGAAAGATCTTCCCATCACCCTGCAAACTCACAGTTTTGTGAGTCTTTTCATAAACATCTCCTTTCCTCTAAGCAAGGGAATTTATCTCTCATCAAAGTCCCACTGCTTCATAACAATGCTACCAGTCTTGGGCTGCAAATATCAGACAATCATGGCACAACAGCATAAAGATACAGGAAACTATGAAGTGACTACAAGTTCACCAGGATCTTTTTTGTGTGTGTGTGTGTGTGTGTGTGTGTATGTGTGTGTGTATGAAAAGCTAAGACTGCTTACCTTGGACTTTCCATGGCTGACATAAATCCTCCAAGCTCACTCTTAAGAGCGTGAAGCTTGAATCTGTAAAATTATTTGAGAAGCAGGTCTTATCCTTTTTGGATATAGTCATTCTTTTGAGCAACCTTGCTTAGGTTCACACTATAGATTTATTAGGTTAAATATACTCGCAGATAAATCTCCATATAATGAGATTGAATTCAGGGCCATTTGCTTTGAAGGAACCGTGGCTAGGCCATGTCTCTGAAATTCTGCATTTTCATCCGATCATTTCTATAAAAACATGCAAAGAGGATGAATAAATGTTTTAAAGTCAGTTTTTCCCTAGGAATTAATGTATGAGTAAAGTTAGTGATGCTCTTATAGATTCAATGTTATCTATTTTTTTAAAAAACATTTATTTATCTCTATTCTTTTTTTTTAAAGAAGCTTTTAGTACATTGCAGAATTGTTCTAAAACTAAAACTCCTGAATTTAACACACGAAATTAGAGCCACAATACATCATGGGGTTTTTCTTTCTTTCTTTCTTTCTTTCTTTCTTTCTTTCTTTCTTTCTTTCTTTCTCTCTCTCTCTCTCTCTCTCCCTTCCTTCCTTCCTTCTTTCCTTCTTTCTTCCTCTCTCTCTCTCTCCCTCCCTCCCTTCACTCCCTCCCTTCCTTTCTTCCTTCAAGTCATGTTTTATTGACAGCACAAAGTATGAAAAAGTAAATAAAGAAATCCTTGTTCTTATTTTACTGGAATAAGTGGTATGAAAGCTACTTCCCTGTGGCTTCTTCTACTCCTTCAGTAATTAGATGAAAACGTCAAATGCATGACCTGTTATTCTACTCACTTCATCAGGAAGAGAGGGAAGAGGTAATAAATACTATTGATCATGGCATCTTTCTGGGTTGGTTGCAAGCATTAGGAGTGGGCAACAAGGTGCTGTGCTGGTTCACCAAGGCTGCTTCCAGTCATTGTTTATACAGGAAGGGAGGTCAGCTAATAGCCTCTGCTGTGGAGTGCTATAGGCTCCGTGCACTCTTCTCTCTTTTTTTATCAGTTACATGAAGCTGCTGGTTGATGCTATTCATTAGTTTAAGGCGGAGTATCATAAGTATGCAGATCATATCCTATTATATATCTCTGCTCTGGATCATCCAAGTGATACAGTGGAGGTCCTGTCTCATTGTCTGGAAGTTAAGGTCTGGATGAGGAACAACAGGCCTCAGTTCAATCTTAGTAAAATCAAATAGTTTTGTATGCTGGCACTCCTGGTTCTATGGAACTTCACTGCCTTGTTCTAGATGGGGTTGCACAGATCCTCTGTGCCATATGAAGGTCCTTCTGGACTCATAGTTCTTACCTGATGGCAAGGTGGCCTTTTTGCACAGTTTAGTTCGGTATGCCTGTTGCAGCTGTTCCTGGACTGGAGGAGCGGGGCATTCATAATCACCCATGTGATAATCCCAAATGGATTACTGCAAAGTGGTCTACATGGGGATGCCCTTGAAAAGGATTTGGAAGCTTCACCTGGTGCTGGTCATTTGGCATATGTGACACCTTTGTTCTGTTCTGTTGCTTTTCAGGGCCTGGGGCTGGGTTACTTATGGAAATACCTATCTTCAAGTCTACCCATCCTCTTAAATTTGATAGGAGAGGCCTACTTCAGTTCCCATTGGCAAGAAAGTATCCTATGTCAGGAGGACACTTTTTTTCCTGCAGTGTTTGTTGACTACCTCTGGAATCTCACCCACCAGAAATTAGCTTTGCTCTGATCCTTCTGTTCTTTTACTTAGGGAAAAAACTGTCTACCATTGAGTTGGGGTCTTGATATAAGGGTGGGCTTCTGTTGTGGCTTGTTTGAATGGCTAAGAGTCTTCTTGGTTGCTATTTTCATGATATTTCATTGCTTTTTAACTCTGGATGATTTTATTTCTTATTCTCTTTTAGCTGTGATGATCAAGAGACATGCATATGAGATGGGTGATTGTAAATTTACTAAATAAATAAATTAGGAAAGAATTGCATCACAGAGGTCTCTTCAATATTATGTCTGCCCAACTTTGTTTAAAAAAATATTGTCAAGAAAACCTTTTATTCTACTATACTGGAATAGTTTCAAGGCTGGTAGAGTTTAGAAATGCACACTACCACCTCTGCAGAGATCAGATGGAAGTAAATTTGGAATGGTTATTTCATTGACAGGAACATATATCAGCAGTAGAGAGTATACAGATCATTTTGTGTTTTTTATCTTTATTTCCAGTGTCCATCTGTACTATTTGTTCCCAAGCTTGGAGGAAGGAGGATTAGCAACATACCGTACTGCCATTGTTCAGAATCAACATCTTGCAATGCTGGCTAAGGTATATATAGTTATTGCATCTTAGTTTGTGATAATGTCTGGCTGATAAGTTGTTCTATCCCATCCCTTGCCCTTTTTGTATGTAATGACTTGCCTCCAGAAGTTATGACACAGGAAGTTTTAAAGAAGAAGAAATGGACAACCATTTGTCAAAATGGTATAGATTTCCCATCTCAGCAGGGGTTTGGACTAGAAGATCTTCAGGGTCCCTTCCAACTCTGCTATTCTGTTATTCTGTTCTGTTACTCAGAATAGTTTTCAGGATTTGAAAGTGGCCTAAAGCTGGTGCTTCTCAAGCGTTCCAATCATGAGACTTATTCTCCAATATTACCGCAAAGGTTTTGTTAGCTATAGGGGCAGAAAGGAGATAAAATGCTTTGTGTTGTGCAAAACTTGCAGTGGTCACAAGGAGTGTAATATATTCTGCGTTGTTGTTAAAATGAATAGGAAATACGTCAATTGCAGGAGAGTTTTCCAGTTTATGATTCAAAACATAAAATCTGGTTCCTCCTAATGTCTTGGTCCCAATTGATTGACTCTCCGGATTAGCCATTGCTTGTGATTCTAAAAATCTAAGCTACCTGGAAGACATCAAGGTATATTCTGAACCAATAAGTTGCAGGAATAGTGTGAGCTCTTTTGTACACAAGTCATATTTTTATGATCTGGTTCTATCAACCTGTTGAAAGACCTTAATAATTTCCATTATGTCCATGGAAAGTGATTGTGAATGAAGGTGCGTCTTTGCTAAGAAATGGCTGAAAGTGATGGGTATAATCAGTTTTCATTACAAACTCTTAAGACGAAATTACGTTCTTGGAAACTGGTAAAATATTTCCATAATGAAATGTTGGAATGCAAAACCTACTCTAAATAGATCAAATTGAAAAGGTCAGAACTGCCAAAGTGAGTTTGAGGAACTATGCAGTTGCCCTATTGATGACATGGTCTGATATTTCAGCCTTCAGAAGAGGCACTTGAAAGCTCCTAGTTGGGGCGCTAAAATATAAAGTTGGGTTTGGTAATGCAAGTAGTATATTTTCTTATAAGGGTTTTATTTTGGTTACATTGGTATTCCTCTCAACTCCATTAATGGGCTTCATTAGAAGTTCCTTCTTACCTGAGCCATTGCAGATTCATAGGGTCCCAGGTTTTATCACCCAGATGGAGTTGATTATGTAGGATGGGATGTTGGGGTGATCGACATGGGTTTATTAAGTTGCCAGAGGCTGTTATAGAGAGTCCCTGAATATTTGGTAAGTAAAGTTTTTCACTTTAGCTACAAGAGAAGCTTTAGCTACTAAACAGTATAAATAGATCAGTTGTGAATGGGCCTCAGAATGGCAACTGGAGTTCAGTGTAAGCAAGCAAAAAGAAATTTATGTTGATGCACAAGAATATCTAAATTTCACACATATATTAGTGTGAGCTGAGATAACAGTGAGTGTTTAGGCAAGGTATCCTGAAATTAGAGTGAAGGCAACTATGAAAATATCAACACAGCGTACAGCTGTTATAAAAATGAATGTATAGGAGGAGACAGAATAGGAGGCAGAGTTAAGCACACCATCAGTTTAGAGTCATTAGGTTGCCTCAGATGGTCCAAGTACAACCCCGCTTGAATGCCACTGACCCTTATCTGGCTCCAATTTGGAACTGAACTTTTGTTGATTAGATTCTTGTATATAGCCTTGAGCAGTAAATCCTTTTTGAACTGCAACTTAATGAACAGTCCTGGTCCTTTGCGCCAGAGAGAATTCTATGCACAAGGCTATTAGGAAGGGAATTAAAGCAGCCAGTTTGGGAAAATCACTTCCCCAAGCCAAAATTATTACAAGACTAGAACATCTCCCTTAGTCATTCCATGAGGGAAAATTGTAGGGTGTTCATCTGTATCTTAGAGTAAAGTTGAATGAAGAGATGCAAAATTTGGAACGTGTGAGCAGAGATATTTTTTTCTCCCATGTTTACAGTATCAGATATTGAGGCCATCTCTGAAAATAAATGAGCCAAGGTCCAGAATCACTAGCAAGAGAACTGACTTACATGATACAAGATTATCTCAGGGACTGCCTTCTGCTGCACGAATCCCAGCGACCAGTTAGGTCCCACAGAGTGGATCTTCTCCAGGTCCCGTCAACAAAAGACTCGCTTGGCGGGACCCAGGGGAAGAGCCTTCTCTGTGGCGGCCCCGGCCCTCTGGTACCAACTCCCCCCAGAGATTAGAATTGCCCCCACCCTCCTTGCCTTTCGTAAGCTGCTTAAAACCCACCTCTGCTCTCAGGCATGGGGGAATTGAGACCCTCTTCCCCCTAGGTCTTTACAATTCTATGCATGGTATGTATGTTTGGGTTTTTTTATATTAATGGGCTTTTAATTATTTCTAACATCAGACTACTATTGTACACTGCTTTATTGTTGCTGTTAGCCGCCCCGAGTCTCCGGAGAGGGGCAGCATACAAATCCAATAAATGAATGAACGAACAAACAAACAAACAAACAAACAAACAAACAAACAAACAAACAAACAAACTGGAGTTTGGTGACACGAGGTGGTGGTGAGGACCATCTCTTTAGGATAGGGTCTTCTGCTTGAACAGGGGGTTGACTAGAAGACCTCCAAGATCTAAGACTAAATAAACGAAAGATTACTGTAGGTTTAGAGTTCTTTTTTCTTAATAGCTATTCAGTATCTCTTCAAACACTGGCAAAATGCCCAAAATGCCAGATATAGGGAAACAAAGGTGATGGGGAAATACTTGTGGTCTTCCTAAATGCATTTGGTTTACTATTGTATGACAGAATGCTGGATTGGATGGGCTGATACTGTATCTGGCAGGCTTCTATTAGCTACTGTAGCAATAGATTTATATACTGCCTCATAGTGCTTTATTTATAAAGTCAACATATTGCCCCCAACAAGGTGGGTCTTCATTTTACTAACCTTGGAAGGATGGAAAGCCAAATCAACCTTGAGCTGACCGGGCTCGAACTCCAGGCTGTGGGCAGAGTTAGTCTGCAGTACAGTGTTCCCTCGATTTTCGTGGGTTCGAACTTCACGAAAAGTCTATACCACGGTTTTTCAAAAATATTAATTAAAAAATACTTTGCGGTTTTCCCCCCTATACCACGGTTTTTCCTGCCCGATGACGTCATATGTCATCACCAAACTTTCGTCCACCTTTAATCAATATTTTTTAATAAACTTTAATAAATAAACATGGTGAGTAATAATCTAAATGGTTGCTAAGGGAATCGGAAATTGTAATTTAGGGGTTTAAAGTGTTAAGGGAAGGCTTGTGATACTGTTAATAGCCAAAAATAGTGTATTTACTTCCGCATCTCTACTTCACGGAAATTTGACTTTTGCAGGTGGTCTCGGAACGCATCCCCTGCGAAAATTGAGGGAACACTGTACTGCATTCTAATCCTCTCTTCCTGCTCTGGAAGCAATTTGAATTCTGGCTTCTGTTCTTGAGTTCTGATTTTGTTTGCCTGAATATTATTCTCACTAACAATCCTTTTAAATACCACCATAGTACGAGAGTCTGCCTTCTGAAAAATTTATGGGGATACTAGATGATACTGAAAACGTCGAAGTGAGTTGCTTACAACCGAAAGAGTTTTCGATTGATCTTTCAATTTACTTTCCCTTAACCAGTGCCACTTATGCTCCCAAACATACATAGTTCATTGATTTCCCTTTACAGTTCTTAGATGCCTCTAAGTCCCCCTCTCTCAATTTTCATCATCTCTCTCTACACCTTTTATCATATGTCATTGCTCTTTATCCTTGTGAACATTTATTCTGAAGCTATTGTTTTCTGATTGTCATGGACATCATTAATATGAAGCAGACAGGTTTATGTTTTGTCTTTGTGCTAGATTTATACCTCTCGATTCAAGGTGTAAATAGCAACTTGTTCAATTGGTTATTGTTTCATCTTTCCCCATATTTAGGGTTAGCTTTGCATTCTGAGCAAACAGCAATAGCAAAAGGAGAAGTTTCAGAGCAGCTGGGGGGGGGTATCCCTGGTTAACTCTTCTTATACAGTTGCTGTAGTCCAGCTGTGGGAGGGTTTGGTTATCTTTCTAGATTTCAAAAGAATACTGGAATCATCCTGTCATTTTTGCTTTACTTGCTTGTCTACTTAAAATTGATTTCTCCTTCAAGTTGACATAGCTCACATTTAGATCTGTGTTAGGTGGAGAGATCTTGTTTCCTATGATTTGTTCTTACAAAGTTCCAGAATGACATGAAATGTATGGATAATTGGATTATTTCCATACACGTACTGATAAAAGATGGCAAGACACACTTTTCCCAGCCTGATTCCTGGATATACAGTGGTACCTCATCTTACGAATGCCTCTTCTAACGAACTTTTCAAGATACGAACCCGGTGTTTAAGATTTTTTTGCCTCTTCTTCCGAACTATTTTCACCTTACGAACCCAAGCTGCTGCTGCTGGGATGAAAGGGTTTCTTTTTTCCCCCTTTTTTGAAGAAAGAAAAGGGAGGGGCGGCTTGGAGGGGGAAAGACTTTGCGTTAACAAAAGTAGAACAGCGTGCTTGCTGAAAGGGTGGCTTTTGAAGAAAGAAAAGGGAGGGGTGGCTTGGAGGAGGAAAGACTTTGCAGAGAACAGCAAAGGGTGTCTTTTGAAGAAAGAAAAGGGAGGGGCGGCTTGGAGGGGGAAAGACTTTGCAGAGAACAGCCACAGGCACTGAAAGAGTGTCTTTTGAAGAAAGAAAAGGGAGGGGCGCCCCCCTTGCCTTTCTTCCTTCCCACTCACCCTTTAGCCTAGCCTTACTTCTTCCACCTGCCCCCTTTAGCTGCTCCTCCCTGCCCTCTGTTCGCCTCCCTTCTAAAGTTTGGGATTTTCCTGAAGGATTTGCACTCATTATTTGCTTTTACATTGATTCCTATGGGAAACATTGTTTCGTCTTAAGAACTTTTCACCTTACGAACCTCCTCCTGGAGCCAATTATGTTCGTATCATGAGGTACCACTGTAGTTTAGGTGCTTCAAAGATACAGTGATGTCTGAATCAAATTTCTCTTGGCTTTTTGTGTAGTTTGGATTCTCTAGCCAAAAAAGAGTAGATTTAAAACAGATATTTTAAAGAAAACCAAGTAATCATATTCCTATGAAACCAGAATTATGGTCCTAAATCAGTACAGTCATAATAAGATATCACCTGAGAAGAGCCAATTTTTCAACATTTTAATGGAAGTCATTAAGTGAATACCATATTTGTTTAGTGAATTTATTTCCCACGTGGGTCTTTTGGACAGAAATTGGAAGTAATTTGTATTTCTGAGAGGTGGGGGGAGATGTCACAAAGTAAGTCATGTGGCTGTGGAGTTCTGCAAACATCCGTAAAGTTGAGTTGATTGCCAAGCACCTAAAATGCAATTGCATGGCCATCTATGCTTGTGTGACCAATGTAATTTTGAAAACAGGTCATACATAGCTCTGGGAACGTCCACCATTATTTTGAATGGTTGTTAAGTGACCAGTCATATGTTGAGCTCTACTTGTATATCAGTAACAAGTGAAATAAAAATGTATGTTGTATATTGGAGTGAGTTTAGACATTGACCTTGAATTCAGAGCAAAGAGAAATATGTTGTCTGTTCCTTAATCTGGTCTACTTTATGTTCTGCCGGGCTCTCTGGTAGAAGCCTCCTGAAAATTCACGGGTACAAATTTCAGTCACACACACGTTTGAAAATTCAAAACAATGTCCTTTATCACAAAATTCAAAAGAAACAAAGCACCCTTTTTGTATTGCAAAGAGCACTCTTCCCCAAAACAACCTTGTAGGCTGTACAAGTCCCTTAATCAGTCCTTAAGTACTTAGCTAATAGCTGTGAAGAAACTTCACAGCCCTCCTTCTTCCCACGAAGTGAAACAAACACACACTTTACTTTGCTTTGGTGTCAAAGGCGTGAAAAATCCACAAACAAAGTTCAGAAACAGTGACACGCGATCCTGAAGAACTGCGATCAGATAATCTTCCACAACAGCCAAACTAGCATGCTGCTATTTATATCAGCAGCTCTAATTGCTGGAGCCCCACCCAAACACAGGTGGCCTCTCTTATCTCCTGTAGTATTTCCTCAATTGGTCTCTTCGATGCATAAGTCTGCGCCTGTGTGGGTCTAACACTTCATCATCCAAATGGACCGAAGATTATGGTGATTGGCTTCCTGGGCTGTGTGCCAAGCCCCCCTCTTTCAAGTAACCCCCACCTTCTTCTTCATCCGAGGAAACTGCACTCCCTGACTCTGCCGGCAACAAAACAGGCTTAGGACATGTTGACGTTTCCCCTGCCTGCACCTCCACATTCCCTGGGGCAGGAGCTGGGCCAGAGCCAACCACAACACCTTATGAGACTGACATTTTTACTATGTGTAACCATTTATCGCAATTTCCATTTAAAAAAAAATCCTGAACATTTCTGAAAATCTTACATTTCTAATGCTTGTGCCTCCAAAGTGATGTGGGGAAAAATGTTTTAGACTTTACACAAGGACAGAATCTCCTACTTGATCATTATTAAAGCTGCCTGACTTTTTTCAGAATCCTGCATGAGCTTGGGGGGAAAAAGGTGCTGGTTCACTCTTAAAGTGAAGGACTCTTAAAGCAAAGGCATCTTTGGAGGGGTTTGGCCAAAGCCTCATAAGAATTTGTCTTTAATGCAAGGGAGGGGGATAGTTGATTTTAACAAGGTCCAAATGATTTTCAGAATATGTACAACCCTATTTAGTATTCTAGAGCTGCATGTTTCAGTTATAGTCATTTCCATGAAATATTTTTAGAGAGTGAAAAATGAAATACATGAAAATACACCGGGGGGGGGGGGTGTCAATAAAAACACACAGAAGTGCAGAGTGAACTCTTCTAATGAGTATAGGAAATACAGATGACTAAAACATTTTCTGCTTTATAGGATGACTTGAATGACAGTTGGAAGGCCCGTAAATTTTCTAGCCATAAATTGCACAATCCTTTTCATTAAAAAAAAAGATAACCAGATAACATTCCTCAGAGTCCTCGGAGAGGGGCGGCATATAAATCCAACAAACCAACAAACAAACATGATTTCTCATCAGGAATCTACGTTTCAAAAGAAATGAAAGCCTAGGTGGAGCTCTGGAGTAACGTATCAATATCTTTGAAAGAGATGCTTGAAAGTTTGCTTGCTTTTTTTGAGAGAGAAAAAAATACTACTAGAATATATTTACAACAGCAATAAGATGTTCTATAATTTTGCTTTTATCGCTTTGTTCTTAAGTTGTAATGCACGTTTTTCAGCACATAAAGGCGTATAAATATAACATTATTGTCTATATTGCCACCAAAACAATTTGTTTTTTTTTCCTTCTCCTTAAGAATCCAATAATTCTGATGCTCGGCAAACCATGAGTTGCAAAGTTGGAGTAAGCCATATAAAGTGTTTTGTTCATTTCTGGTTTGGCAAGTTTTACAAAATGACCATTATTGGAGTTATAAATATAGTTAGTGAAATTATGATTTCATTCAGTTAATTGGTTCCCTTTCCCTATTAGAATTATTGGTTCCATAATGAATGGATATTAGTTTGTTATCATAATAACAAATATAATTCCCTCAGAAGCACTGTATGCAAATCAGTTTCAAACTATAATCACATACTCTGATTTAATGGGCAAGATATATTTCAATGAACCAATAATGAATACTATTTGATGAGTCTTAATGCTAAAAGAGTAGGTAATGATTGGTTTGCAGATAACATTAAGCCAGTTTTTATTACCACAAGTCCCAAGCTACTTTTGCATATGAGCAAAATAATCATGTAATACCAAGCCAATAGTTACCCATTCCCCAGTAGAGGGAGGTACCTATAAGAGAGGAAGCCAATAAAAATTCAATATTCCATTGAACCACTAGGGGCTGCTTTAGGAGTGGAGCTGTTGCTAAATGTTGATTGGCTAATGCAATCATGGGAGTTATATTTTAAGGAGCTGTTAGAGGATGGTTGCCTCAGAACTGTTTAAGATTTGTTACTGTTACAATAAAGGTTAGTTGAGTTACAGTCTTTCGGTTCGCCTCAGTTACTGCCCCCATCAAAGATGTCTAAAAAGAACATGACATTTTCTAGAGTAACTTGTAATTAGCCATAGTTAGGCAAGATTCATAATTCACCCACCTTTTAAAAAAATGTAGTTCATTGCAAAAAATAATTGTGGTTTATTTTTTTTTGGGGGGGGGGGTATAATTTTTTATTTTTTTCCCCTCCAAACCTTACAAAAATACAAATTCACATACCTTCAGATTTCAATACAATACAATGTGGTATCAATTACCAAATTCTTAGTTAAAATTTTTCATTATATATCTACAGTGATACCTCGTCTTACGAACCCCACATCACACGAACTTTTTGAGATACAAACCCGGGGTTTGAGACTTCTTAGCCTCGTTTTAAAAACTCTTTCTGTCTTACGAACCCGAGCCCGGGTGCGTGGGCTCTTTTACTGGGCGTGCGCTGGCTTACTGCCACAGGGATTCCCCTGCCTTGTGACTGTCACCCCCGGGATTTCCCATTTACTTCCCGCCCCACTAGGATTTCCCACCTTCGGACGTGCATAAGAAGACAAGCCAGCTGGTTGGGGAGGGGGGGCTGAGAGAGAGGGAAGCCACCGCCGAGGAAGCCCTTAGAGGGATGTCCAACTGGGGGAGGGAGTCACACCTCTCAGCAGCCCAAGCCCAGGAGGGCGGCTCCCTGCTTCTCTGACCCTCCCCTGAGAAACCCCAGCTCTCAGAACGAAATAAACCTCAGAAGGAAAGACGAGACACCTGGGGGGAGGCTGAAAAAGAGGGAAGCCACCGCCGAGGAAGCCCTTTTGGGGGATGTCCAGCTGGGGGAAGGAGTCCTCCTGGGCTTGGGGTTGCCGAGGGGTGACTCCCTTCCCCAGCTGGACATCCCCCCAAGGGCTTCATCTGCGGTGGCTTCCCTCTCTTTCAGCTGCCCCTCCCCCCGCACCCAGCTGCCTCGTCTTTCCTTCAGAGAGCCAGCAGCCGAGAACGGAGCACTGGTCCCGGCTTCGGGGTTTCTGAGGGGTGGGTTCACCCACGAGGCTCCCTCTGGGCAGCCTGCGCTGTCTCCCCCACCCTCCACCCACCCCTGAACAAGGATCCGAATACCAGCAGTAATGAGGCAAAACAATGGTCTAGAACAGTGGTCCCCAACGTTTCTTCCACCAGGGACCAGTTTCAGCAAGACAATTTTTCTATGGCCCTGTGGGGGCGGAAAGGGGCATGGTTGGGGACGGGATTAAGCATGGGGGTGCTGGTCCTCCCCGCCCTTCTTTCCCGCCATCGTCCTGTGGCCGGCAGAACCTGCCTCCCAAGCCCTCTTGCCCAGCGGGAGCTAAGCGCTGGAGAGAGGGGGTCAGGCTGGCCCTCCTGCCTCCCCCCAGCCAAAAACGCAAAAGCGCCCCACGGCAGAAGCCAAAAGAGGCTTGAGCCTCTCGGTCCTTCCCGCCCCTCTGTCCCATCCATCGTCCTGTGGCCGGCAGAACCTGCCTCCCGAGGCCTCTTGCCCGGCGGGAGGCGAAGCGCTGGAGGGAGGGGGTGGCGGCATGAGGGCCGGCAGCTGCTAACTCCACGGACCGGTGCAACATGCCCCGCGGCCCGGTACTGGTCCACGGCCCGGTGGTTGGGGACCCCTGGTCTAGAAGACACTTAGGATCTTGGGGTGAGGAGTTGGTGGCTGATTAAGCACCACGGGTTCTCCTGGCAGCAACAGGCTCTTTTACTTGAGGATGTGCTTTCTGATTTGCCCCCTTTCCTAGGGAGGACTATTGTCATCAGTACATAGAACATTGCCAGTTGCAATTTCCAGGTTTGTTCCCAAGCCATTTTCTCTTCCCACTCTCACATTTTCCTGAAGGTAACAAACTAAGACTCTGGATTTCTGCTTACCAAATCTTGTCCAATAATTTATTCTTTTAAAAATAAATGTAAAGGTTGATTTCCAAAATTAACATAAGAAGCTTTTCTTTAAATGACTTTGGAGATATAGACTGAAATTGTTGATATTTAAATGATCCTAAGTAGGCCCAGTCTGGGTAATTTTTCTTCATCAAAATCAACATGGGATCAGGCATATAGATGTGTTCTGATAAATGAGGTCCACACATACTGATAAACTGGTAATGTAATGTTTAAAGTGTTGGGGATACCCGTATTTAACTGTTTCTGGGTGACATTGGACCAGTCAGTAAACTTCCTTTATAATACAAGACAGGGGGTTTTTTTTGGGGGGGGGGGGGATGTAAGAGGAAGGGCATCTATGTATACACTACTTTGAACACCTGAATAAAATAAATCTTTTAAAAAATAGGTTTTATTGATTGATTGATTGATTGTATTTATATGTTGCCCAACTCCTGAAGGATTCTGGATGGCTAACAGACAAAAAACATTAAAAACATCTTAAAACAAGCATTGTTGTTGTGAGCCGCCCCGAGTCTACGGAGAGGGGCGGCATACAAATCTAATAAATAAATAAAATAAATAAATAAATTGTACCATCCTGAATATTATAGACATCACAACGTAAAAAAAAAATTAAAACCCCTTCATATCATTTCATAGTTGGAGCTCGCCAATTGCAACCACGAGATCAGTGGCCCCAGGCCTGACGAAAAAGCCAGATCCCTACTGCTTTTTGGGAGGCCAACAGGGTAGGGGCAGTCTGGATCTCCGGAGGTAACTGGTTGCAGAGAGCTGGGGCAGCCACAGAGAATGCCCTCCCCTGTAGGCCCGCCAGTCGGCACTCTTTAGTTAAAGGGACCCAGAGGAGACCAACTCTGTGGGATCTCACCGGTCGAATGGGAGCTATGTGGCAGAAGGAAGTCTCGAAGATAACCTGGTCCTGAGCCTTTAAAGGTTATAACCAATACCTTGAATTTTGCCCGGAGACCAATAGGGAGCCTGTACAACTCACAGAGTATTGAAGTAATGTGGGTGTACCTGAGTGCACCCAGAACAGCTCGCGCAGCTGCATTCTGGACCAATTGTAGCCTCCAAACACTCTTCAAGGATAGCCCCATGTAGAGAGCACCACAATAATCTGAGTGTTAGTATGTCTCAGTGCAGCTTTGTGTGAAACCTTTGACATACAATCAGCAGAGTTGTTGCAGTGGTGTAGATAATGTGGGCTAGCCAGTTAAAGACTCAGACTTAGTATTAACAATATTATTATTTACAAATATTTCATTTCATTTCATTTCATTTATTGGATTTATATGCCGCCCCTCTCCGAAAACTCGGGGCGGCTAACAACAATCATGAACAATGTACAGTAAAAAAATCCAATACTAAAAAACTAACTTAAGACCCCTAATGTATAAAACCAACATACGTACAAACATACCATACATACAGTTGTATCAGCCTAGGGGGAGAAGAAGTCTTAATTCCCCCATGCCTGGCGGCAGAGGTGGGTTTTGAGTAGCTTACGAAAGGCAAGGAGAGTAGGGGCAATTCTAATCTCTGGGGGGAGTTGGTTCCAGAGGGCTGGGGCCGCCACAGAGAAGGCTCTTCTCCTGGGTCCTGCCAAGTGGCATTGTTTCGTTGACGGGACCCGGAGAAGACCCACTCTGTGGGACCTAACTGGCCGCTGGGATTCGTGCGGCAGAAGGCGGTTCCTGAGATAATCTGGTCCGGTGCCATGAAGGGCTTTATAGGTCATAACCAACACTTTGAATTGTGACCGGAAACTGATCGGCAACCAATGCAGACTGCGGAGTGTTGGTGTGACATGGGCATATTTGGGAAAGCCCATGATTGCTCTCGCAGCTGCATTCTGCACGATCTGAAGTTTCCGAACACTTTTCAAAGGTAGCCCCATGTAGAGAGCGTTACAGTAGTCGAGCCTCGAGGTGATGAGGGCATGAGTGACTGTGAGCAGTGACTCCCGGTCCAAATAGGGTCGCAACTGATGCACCAGGCGAACCTGGGCGAACGCCCCCCCTCGCCACAGCTGAAAGATGTTTCTCTAATGTGAGCTGTGGATCGAGGAGGACGCCCAAGTTGCGAACCCTCTCTGAGGGGGTCAATGTTTCTCCCCCCAGGGTAATGGACGGACAGATGGAATTGTCCTTGGGAGGCAAGACCCACAGCCACTCCGTCTTGTCTGGATTGAGTTTGAGTTTGTTGACACCCATCCAGGCCCCAACAGCCTCCAGGCACCGGCACATCACTTCCGCTGCTTCGTTGACTGGACATGGGGTGGAGATGTAAAGCTGGGTATCATCGGCGTATTGATGATACCTCACCCCATGCCCTTGGATGATCTCGCCCAGCGGTTTCATGTAGATGTTAAATAGCAGGGGGGAGAGGACCGACCCCTGAGGCACCCCACAAGGGAGAAACCTAGAGGTCGACCTCTGACCCCCCACTAACACCGACTGCGACCGACCGGAGAGGTAGGAGGAGAACCACTGGAGAACAGTGCCTCCCACTCCCAACCCCTCCAGCCGGCGCAGAAGGATACCATGGTCGATGGTATCGAAAGCCGCTGAGAGGTCAAGAAGCACCAGGACAGAGGACAAGCCCCTGTCCCGGGCCCGCCAGAGATCATCCATCAACGCGACCAAAGCAGTTTCCGTGCTGTAACCGGGCCTGAAACCCGACTGCTGGGAACCTAGATAATCGGCTTCTTCCAAGGACCGCTGGAGCTGGAGTGCCACCACCTTCTCGACAACCTTCCCCATGAAGGGAAGGTTGGAGACTGGACGATAGTTGTTGAGTACGGCTGGGTCCAGGGAGGGCTTCTTGAGGAGGGGGCGCACGAGCGCTTCTTTATAGAGTGTTGGAAAAACTCCCCTCCCCAAGGAAGCGTTGGTAATCTCCTGGGCCCAGCTCCGTGTCACCTCTCGACTGGCCGAAACCAACCAAGAGGGACACGGATCCAGTGAACAGGTGGCAGAACTCACAGCTCCAATGGCCTTGTCCACTTCATCAGGTGTCACCAAGTCAACAATATTAACAATAGATTACAAACCGCACACAGGAAAGAATAATACGACTCACAAGCAAAGATATCTCAAAGTTACTCCCCCCCAAAGGGAACAGTGTCATATGGCTAACCAGTAAAAGTTCTTAAAGATACAGTTGGCAGGCCAAAGCCTCTAACTCCATGTGATGGCTTTCGCTGACAACAGTCTTTACTTACAAAGACCAACATTGTTAGTTTACTGTATGGTAACCCCAAAGTAGGATATGTACCATGTACTAACAGTGAGCTGACAAGGGCATGATTGACTGTGAGGAGAGCCTCTTGATCCAGGTAGAGTTGCAGTTGGTGCACTCGACAAATCTGTGCAAAGGTCCCCCTAGCTACAAGCTATGAAGTGTTGATCTAATTTAGAGCTCTGAGTCTAGAAGGATACTCAAATTGCGAACCCGTTCTGCGGGGGAACATTTCTTCCCCACAAGAACCAACAGTTGGGATATCAGGAATGTTGTCGCAATAGTATTATTGTGATTCCTTGTTTACATAGAGTATTATCACTTAAGAAACAGGAGTTAAAAGATACAAATTTAAAGTAGGCTTGTAGTTATTATATTTCAACCCACGATGTTGTTATCCATCATTTAAAAACATTTTAGAGGCTCAACCTAATGCTTGGAATGTTGTGAGATTAATGCAGCATTTCTGCCAGTTTTAGTTTAGCATCCACTACATTCATCAAAACAACGTGCAAATTATAATAATTAGTGCAAGCAAACAGGTCAATTAAGTACGTCTTGGCTCACAACATGTTTTCCATTTGACCTTCTTTCTGAGAAAGATCACGGTAGAAATCCATACATAATCCTGTTTGTGCCTGTCTTTCTTCATGATGCATATGGTGCATTCTTTCGGACATCTGTCATTTTATAAAATAACCTGTCTTGCTGTTTTGTAGAAACTGGAGCTGGATCGTTTTATGCTTTATGCTCATGGACCTGATTTATGCAGAGAATCAGATCTGCGGCATGCAATGGCCAACTGCTTTGAAGCCTTGATAGGTAAGAAAACTATGCTGTGGCTTTTATGTATTTTAAGTTTACTCTTTGTCGGCCTTCACCGTATTGCCATGGTTCGGCTTAAGTTTGACTCAGCCTTCTATTCTTCTAAGGTTGGTAAAATGGGAATCCAGATTGTTGGAGGCAAAATATTGACTCTGTAAACTGCTTAGAGAAGGCTGTAAAGCACTGTGAAGCGGTATATAAATCTAAGTGCTGTCGCTATAATAAACATGTGCATTTAGAGTATTTCATATACATTACAAAGAAATGAGAAACTTGCGGCCAGGATTATTTTTTGCAATCTCCGGCATCCCAAAGGTACTTTTTCAAGAGGCAACTGGACTTTCTTTTTCTTTGCTTCTCATCCAAGAAGCTTCTTCAGTTCTGACTGGATGATGGGGAATGGGAGGATTTATATTCCTTGCAGACAATTGGTCACTTGAATTATTTTAGAAAGTTGTTGAGTCCTTGGAGGTTTAGTTGTGTCCTTACAGGCACCTGAGTAGTGAAATGAGCCTATTGGAAATCTACAATTGCTCTGTTGTAGACAGGAGATAGATCACGGGTGTCAAATTCACAGTGTCAAGTTGCTGTCATGTGATGTTTCATGACATTTTTCCCCTTCAAGGAACTGGGACGGGCATGGCCTACGTGTCACGGCACAGTTTGACACCTCTGAGATAGATGATGTGGTATCCCTCCCCCTTTGTTGCGAGAGGCTGTTCAATGTAGACATAGATGACCTCTTTGATCCACCTTTCAAACCAGTGATCCTCTCTCTCTGGCATCATTGCCTATACCAGGAGTAGGCAAAGTTGGGTCGTCTATGTCAGTGTTTCCCAACCTTGGCAACTTGAAGATATTTGGACTTCAACTCCCAGAATTCCCCAGCCAGCATTCGCTGGATGGGGAATTCTGGGAGTTGAAGTCCAAATATCTTCAAGTTGCCAAGGTTGGGAAACACTGGTCTATGTCATGTGGAATTCCTGAGCTTGCATGATAGGCTCAGGAATTCTGGGAATTGAAGTCCACATGTCATAGAAGAGCCAACTTTGCCTACCTCTGGTCTATACCATCACATTTTGACCATGCAGTTGCCAAAAATCATCAATTCAGTTTATTATATTTTGATGCAGAAATATATATATCTTACAAAGGAAATCCTAAACTTAATTTTTGAGAAGAAAATAAGCATGTGGGGATGGGGGATTTTTTAACAGAAATGCTATAAAATAATTAAAACTCTAATCTCGGTCCGCATATAAATTTAGTTATATTTGCTTATCCTAACTACAGTGGAACCTCGACATACGAGCAGCTCTACTTACGAGCTACTCGAGATAAGAGCTGGGAGGGGAGCGACATTTTTGTTCGCCTCCCGAGCTCACATTTGGGATACGAGCGCCAAGGAGCTGTCTCCTGAAGCCGAACACTAACTTCCGCTTTCGGCTTCAGGAGACAGCTCCTTGGCGCTCGTATCCCGCGTGTTTTAAAAGGTTGCAGCCGGCCTGGGGGGCTCGGGGGGGTGCTGGCAAGCCCCCCAGGCCGGCTGCAACCTTTTAAAACACGCGCGCCGCTTCGCAGCTCTCTGCTGAATCCGGAACGCTAACTTCCGCGTTCGGATTCAGCAGACAGCTGCGAAGCAGCGCGCGTGTTTTAAAACGTGGCAGCCGGCCTGGGGGGCTCGGGGGGAAGCCCCCAAGCCCCCCAGGCCGGCTGTGATGTTTTAAAACACGCGCGCTGCTTCGCAGCTCTCTGCTGAATCCGGAACGCTAACTTCCGCGTTCGGATTCAGCAGACAGCTGCGAAGCAGCGCGCGTGTTTTAAAATGTGGCAGCCGGCCTGGGGGGCTCGGGGGGAAGCCCCCGAGCCCCCCAGGCCGGCTGTGACGTTTTAAAACACGCGCGCTGCTTCGCAGCTCTCTGCTGAATCCGGAACGCTAACTTCCGCGTTCGGATTCAGCAGACAGCTGCGAAGCAGCGCGCGTGTTTTAAAACGTGGCAGCCGGCCTGGGGGGCTCGGGGGGACGCCCCCGAGCCCCCCAGGCCGGCTGTGACGTTTTAAAACACGCGCGCTGCTTCGCAGCTCTCTGCTGAATCCGGAACGCTAACTTCCGCGTTCGGCGGCAGCGGTTTTTTTTGTTGTTGCACGGATTAATTGACTTTACATTGTTTCCTATGGGAAACAATGTTTCGTCATACGAGCGTTCCGACTTACGAGCCTCCTTCCGGAACCAATTAGTCTCGTAAGTCGGGGTTCTACTGTATGTTCAACCCGCTTCTAATAAATATTAAGACTTGCTATTGAAATTGCAAGTTGAAACCTTAAAAATGAACTAAAGAGGTCATTTTAGTTCTCTTTTAGAAGCTGGACGTGGGGAGTATTGTGCAAATTTGTATAAAAACAAGGCACTTATTTAAATGCTTACTGTATTGATGTTAAGCCAATTGTTTCTTGCTTGGACTAGACATAATGAGGACACTTTTACATCAGCCAGAAATGAAATTTCGAAGTTATATGCTAGAGAAGCACTCAACCCTGAACTCTTTCTCAACTTTATAAATAATAGTTGATGAAAGTCAAACTCCTGTTTCTGAGGTTAGCCAGAATGTAGATTACCTTGTTTGTGACTTTATCCAGCAAGGTAGAATTAGATCAGACTTTTGTTGTATAACAATGATGAATTAGATTAGACTTTTGCTGTATGAGCAGGTGTTAAATATGAGATGATGACAGCATTTATGTTGAACTGAATCGTTTTTAAAATAAATTGTCCTGGTGGTACTAAGGCTACCATCCTGTGTGCACTTACTAGGGTGGGCGTCTCATGTTTAAGATTTATTATTATGTGTAATAATATAATTTCTAAAGTGCTTTCAAAACAAATGCTATGCAGCAGGCGAAAATCAGCAAGCCTTGTCTGCCAGTTTATAATCTCGCGAACAAGGAAAAATAGCAAGGAAAGGCAACATAATAGAAAGGGAATGGAAGAAAATTAGCTAATGGCTAAAGGGCCAGAGAGTACAAATGCATCTTGAGAAGCAATTTAAAAATAAAAACTGATTCAGGTATTCCAACATCAAGAGACATGTCATCCCAAAAGTGAGGTATAATAGAGAAAATGGAGCAAATGATACATTTTGAGTTTCAGAAGGACAAGGACTAAAATATCTCAGAAAAAAAAAAAACAAGAAATGTGCATCTACAGGCCATTACCCACTTACCTGAGAGAAACAGTGGAATTTCTGGATAGGTATACTTGGAGTGCCCTGTAAATATGGGTTTGATTGTGAGTGGTTCTCCAGTTTTGATGGCCTTTTGGGATGGGGTTGATAACTAGTGATGTCTGGCATATAGGGGTTGGAGCATCCTTATGATGTACGAGAAGAAGACAGCTATCAGAAGAATGCAGAGCATGAGCACATATTCATACCTTTGTGCAAACATACATATATGTCTGTATGTATATGTATATGTTGTGGTTAGCTCTGGCCCAGCTCCTGCTGAAGGACTGTGGATGTGGGGGAGACATCCACATGCTGCAGGCCTGTTTTGCCCCCGGTGGAATCTGATGATGATGAAGGCTCCTCTGACCAAGAAGACATGAGTGACAGGGAGGAGGAGAGTGTGGTAGACAGCTCAGAAGGAGATAAATCATCTAGCTCCTCCTTGGATTCAGAACAAGAGTTAATGATACAGCCACGCATGCGGAGAGCGATGCATAGGCAACAACAACTGAGAGATTATTATCAAAGAAAATGAGGCCACCTGTGGTTGGGTGGGGCTGTGGTAATTAGTGAGGCTGCTATAAATAGCAGCCTGTGGGTTTGGCCATTGTGGAGGATTATCTGATCGTTGTGTTTCGTGACTGCTTTACTGACTTTGACCTTTTGTGTGCTGATTTTTCCCCGCTTTGAAACTAAACCAGAGCAAAGTGTGTTTTACTTTGTGAAAGAAGAAGGACTGTGAATTGCCTCACAGCTGCAAGCTAAGTATCACAGAACTGATAAGGGACTTGTACAAATTACCAGTTTGTTTGGAGACAAGTGCTCTTTGCTATACCAAAAGAGGGCTTAATTTGTGAATTTTCATTATAAAGAACATTTTTTTGAATTTTCAAATGTGTGTGTGTCTGAAATTTGTACCTGTGAATTTTTGGGAGAAGATTACCAGAGAGCCCAACAGAACATGTATATATTCTATGTATACATATGCACGTGATTTAGTGCTGGCGCAGTGGTTGAAATGTAGCATTGCAGGCTAACTCTGTCTACAGCCAGGAGTTTGACACTGACCGGCTCAACTTTTCATCCTTCTGAGGATGGTAAAAGAGGACCCAGAATGTTGGGGACAATATTATGGCATGTATGAACTACTCAGTGTGTTGTAAAACACTATGGAGTAGTATATAAGTGCTATTGCTACACACACGCTCACACATAAAGAAGCTTTTCTTGCTGACATAGTTGTTTTCTTCAACGTAGCAAAAAAAGAAAAAGACTGCACTCCTAATCTCCATGAAGTGGCGGAATGGCTTAGGCATGCCTCCATGAATTGGAGGAATGCCTAAGAATGATTAAATTGGCATTTCTGGTTGATCACATTTGCCATTGCAACATACCAAGTGTTCAACATAAAGCATGTATGCTGTTCAACTGCCCAAATTTCCCAGCCAGCATGCCAATTCTGGGAGTTAAAGTCCATACCCTACATTTTAAAGTTGCCAAAGTTGAGAACCACTTAAATGGGAATACAGGGTTGTTCCAAAAGTAATGCAATTATTTTTTTAAAAGTAATTTATTGAATAGATTTGCACAAACACTTAAAATTCTTCAAAGTACTGTCCTTGGGCCTCTACACATTTTTTCCAACTTCTCTGCCATGACCAGTACCCACCCTAGAAGGCATTTTCGGGGACCTCTTGCAGGGTCTTCGTCATGGCTGATTGGATCTCTTCTATGGACGAAAAATGGGTTCCTTTCAGGGCTGCCTTCATCCGAGGGAACAAAAAGAGGTCTGCTGGGGTGATGTCAGGATTATGGGGGGGGGGGGGGTAGGGCAGCATTGGCACCCGGTATTTGGCCAGGAACTTGTGGACTCGTAGCGCGTTGTGGCAAGGCATGTTGTCGTGATGAAGTTGCCATGTAGCATCATCCTGATGACCCTTTTCCGGAGTCTTTCCAGCATATCCACGTAGTAGGCAGCGTTAACTGTTTGTCCTTGAGGAACAAACTCCTTATGGACCACTCCTTTACTGTCAAAAAAGACAATAAACATTGTTTTCACTTTTGATTTGCTCATTCTTGCCTTTTTGGGCTTGGGGGACTGGTCGGTGTGCCACTCAGAGATTTGGCGTTTTGTTTCTGGGTCGTATTCAGAAACCCAGGTTTCATCACCAGTGATGACGTTGTCCAAATAATCAGGTTCAATTTCCATACGTTGCACTTGAAACAAATTTTTGCTCAGTTGTTCTTTTGGTCGTCTGACAACACCTTGGGCACGAGCTTGGTGCACACTTTACTCATTGCTAAATCTTCAGTAACAATGCGAAACACAACAGTAGACAACAAGTTCAGTTCATTGGCAACCATCTTGATACGCAATCGACAGTCTGTCGAACACGAGCCGCATTGTTGTTGGTTTTGCTGATTGACAGCCATCCATAGCATTGTTTGTTGTGAACCTCTTCCTGACCCTCCTTAAAGGCCTTTAACCACCTTGAAACTTGTGAGTAGGACAGAGCAGAGTTCCCATAAGCCTCACAAATCATTTTGTTAGTCTCTTCAAGAGATTTTTTTCAGTTTAGCACAAATCTTAATCATATAACGTTGCTCAATCGTCGATTCCATTTTTTCGTGACACGGTCGTCTCGCAGAGGTTTACAATAACTGACGTCCTGCTGGTTCCACAGCTTGGAGAGCACCAAGACCAGTTTCCTGGCAAAGCTTAGCATCCCCCCCCCCCGCCTACTCCAAGTGCTACGGACCCACTCCAACCAATTGGAGTGGCACGGGAAATTCAATTGCATTACTTTTGGAACGCACCCCTGTATTACACCTTTTCCCCCTTTTTTGTAGATCTCTTATTGATCTCAGCATTTCAATGTCCCTCAGTATTTTTTTCATTGCTATTGTATATATTTCATCTGATTCTAATACTCTGTAAATTTGATCAATTGAGTATTTGTATTCCCATTCTCTGATTCTAAGTTTGGAATAATATGATATTTTGCTTGCTTCTAATTTATCTCTTCCCTCCCCCCCTTTTATTTTGCATTCTTGGTGCTGTATGACAAGTGTAGCCAACCTGAAATGCAGATATAACCAATATAAACTCAGAAGAGATTTTAGGCATCCCTCCAGTTCAAAAGTATGGTTACATAGAGATTAGAAGTGCAGTCTTTTTCTGGCTGGGAAATTCTGAGAAGTTCATATATCTTAAATTTCCCAAAGTTAAGAAACAGTGGCCTGTCTTTATCTTCCTTCAGTAACCAGCCTGGGGAACACTGCTATCATAGAATAGAATAACATTTTTCTGCTTTATCTAGTAGTAGGTTATAGTCTACTTTATCAAATGCCTTACTGAAGTCCAAGTAAATTACACTGCTCAAAAAAATAAAGGGAACACTTAAACAACATAATATAACTCCATGTAAATCAAACTTCTTAGAAATCAAACTATCCATTTAGGAAGCAACACTGATTGACAAATCAATTTCACATGCTGTTGTGCACATTCAACTTTGTGCAGAACGAAGTATTCAATGAGAATATTTCATTCATTTAGATCTAGGATGTGTTCTTTGAGTGTTCCCTTTATTTATTTTTTTGAGCAGTATGTATTGACAGCATTCCTCTCATCCACTAATTTTGTCAAAGATGAGAGACATGGGACAGAACAATGAAGAAGAGTTGAAGGCCGCTATTGAAGCATCCTGGTCTTCCATAAAATCTTAGGAGTTCCACAGGCTGATAGCTTCCATGCCATGCTGCATTAAGGCAGTAATTGTTTTGAAAGGGTCCCAAACCAAGTATTGAGTACATATGCATGCTTATACTTTCCAGAGGTCTGATATTGTTCAATGTACAATTCTTGTTTTATTGTTCACATGCAATATTCTACTTTTCTGAGATGGTGGATTTGGGATTTTTATGAGCTGTACCCCATAATCATCACAATTATGACAAATCACGGCTTGAACTATCTTGCCTTGCATGTAATGAGTCTCTCTCATATATTACATTTCACCTTTTAAGTTGCATTACTAAAATTTGCACAATATTCTAATTTTTTGAGTTTCACCTGTATGTATGGGTAAAGAAGCTATTGTAGTCTCACTAATTAGCTAATTACATTGTTAGAGGGAAAGAGAGAGAACCAAGATACTCACAGGAATTAGAATATATAACAGGAGAATCCATGTTTCAGTAAGAAGAAAACCAGAAAAATAAGATAGCAAGATTATTAAGTGCAGCGGCTTTATGACCTGCTGAAGAACAGTCTAATAAAACGCAAGAAAATGAAAGATGCAGCATAATGAACAGAAATTAGCTTAATGCAGAAGCATTGTTAGGAAATAAGATCTTAATGATTACCAGCAAGTAAAAGAACAAAACATGTGAAGTGACTGTAGGAGTATAGAATAACAAACCACTCCCCCTATAATTAAAATTCAGTCATCATAGAAAGAAAGAGGTGGGCACAAATGGGACTTAGTCCAGCTAACAATTCATTCTCAGATCTGGCTACAGCCACCTAAATTCCTTACCTGAAGCATTATGGCAGATTTTGGATAATGAGATTTAGAAAGTTGCAGCATATAAGGGTCTCCTCTACATAAGCATTCTTTTGGCTGCCATAATTTAAAGAATTATTAATAGTTGTGTTGGCCCAGTAGCATTGGAATTATTTCATGCAAATAGGCAAGGCAGAATGTCTTGGTGTGTTGAGGGGAGTTTGCAATGTTCTCATTCCGGAATATGGGTGGATATATTGAGAGGGATTATAGGCCTTTTGAAATATATAGCTTAGGTGGTCAGCAGCCAAAAATAAGTACCTATTTATTTGATGGTCCAATTTCTGGCCCACTTTTCTGGTCAATTGAGCAGTTTGTTGCCAATTTCTGTGACATTTGTTCGGGAGCTTTAATGGCTCTAATGGCTGTGATGAACTGATTCAGTAGCCATGTTTTGTGTCCCCTACTCTACAGGCTCCTAGGGTTGAAAATAAAATAGATCTCTTAAACAGCAGAAGAAATTGAGTTTGATCGTTTTATATGCATCTACCTCCACTTATTTCTCCTTTTGATTGACCGATGCTCTGTGACAACAGGGAATTGATCTCAGCAGGAAAATCAAGTTGTGTCTGACTATGACCAGGTTACATTGCAACAGATCTACCTTTTCAGTTATGGGTATATATACAAAGCAGCCGACAGTAAAGAACATTTTTTGCTTATTTTTTCCTGGAAAAATCCACCCCTTAGTTTCCTCAGATGAAGAAGAAGGTGGGAGTGACTCGGCAGAGGAGGGCTTGGCACACAGCTAAGGCAGTCAATCTTCCTTATATTCTATTGCTTCAGATGATGACATTTTGGACCCACGCAAGCGCAGAATTATGCATAGAAGAGACCAAGTAAGAACATATTACAGGAAATAAGGGAGGCCACCTGTGTTTGGGTGGGGCTCCAGTAATTACGGCTGCTGCTATAAATAGCAGCATGTGGGTTTGACCATTGTGGAAGAATATCTGTTCGCAGTTTCGTCAGGAATCTTGTGTTTCTGGACTTTGTTGCTTTTTCACGCCTTTGAAACCAAAGCAGAGCAGAGAGAGTGTGTGTGTGTGTGTGTGTGTGTGTGTGTGTGTGTCTCCCTTAGTTGGAAGAAGAAGGGGTGTGAAGTTTCTCCACAGCTGCTGGCTAAGTACTTAATGACTGCTTAAGGGAAATTGTACAGACTACTCGGTTGTTTTGGGAAGAGTGCTCTTTGCAATACAAAAAGAGTGCTTAGTTTATTTTGACTTTTGTGATAAAGAACATTGTTTTGAATTTTCAAACGTGTGTGTGTCTGAAATTTGTACCCTTGAATTTTTGGGAGGCTCCTATCAGAGAGTCCGGCAGAACAAACTAGTATAGATTATTGAAATTATTATTAATACAAGCCAAAGCATAGTGTAACATGACAGCATAGTCATATAACAATAAACTGAACTTGCTAGAATCCCAGAATTACAATCACAGTGTTCCAGCCAAAATTAATTCCCAGTTAACAAAAGACTTTATTTTAGCATTATCATTTTGGGGCTGAGGAAAGAGGCATTTTGTTGTATTAAGCAATTGGAAGTCTGAAACCTTCGCTGCTCAACTGTGAGTCACATGGAGATCTGACAGTACATCCAGATCTATCTTTTATTTTCCCCTTCTCTGCTCTCAGTTCAGCGTGATTTCTCCTCTAAGGGGTTGGGGTACAAGCAGTGAGATTATTATTGGATATCTTGTCTCTTTTTCTTGCATTTTAGCTTGCCAGAAAAAAAATATATTCTTTTTCCCCCCTCATCTTTTTCTTTTTTTCAAACAACATAACAGCCATAAGGGTTCTGCCTCAGGCTACATTGTGTTTCATCAGATCAAAATAAGGGGGGAAAGCCATCCATCTTAACTCGGCTTTCCTCTTCACACTGCTTTGCTGTTTCATGTCGAAAAGGAGAAGGAATATTAGAATGACAGACATGTATAACCAAGGAGATATATCTCCAGTATGATTCAAATGCTTCAGTTTTTCATAGGAAGTGGGGGGATTGGTTTTTCTGTAATAGTGCTATTAATTGGTATAATAAATCAGGTTTTGGATATAGTAGAGGTGTGGCGATGGGGTCAATGGGTGGGGATAGAATGAATATATACTGCTCAAAAAAATAAAGGGAACACTCAAATAACACATCCTAGATCTGAATGAATGAAATATTCTCATTGAATATTTCATTTGCACAGCTATTCCATTTGCACAACAGCATGTGAAATTGATTGTCAATCAGTGTTGCTTCCTAAGTGGACAGTTTGATTTCAGAGAAGTTTGATTTACTTGGAGTTATATTCTGTTGTTTAAGTGTTCCCTTTATGTTTTTGAGCAGCGTTTGTGTGTGTCTGTGTGTGTGTGTGTGTGTGTGTCTGTTTGTATTCATAGATTTTCATAGATTTTAATCTATATAGAGAGATTGTTGTGAGTTTGGTTTTTTTCCCGTGTAATATTTTGAATTTCTTTGCGACATTTTGGTGAAATCACATTCGCCATCATCAGGCTGAAGTTATTGGCTTCGTGCTCCTCTTCAGCCTGATGATGGCGAATGTGATTTCACCGAAACGTCGCAAAGACACTCAAAATATTACACGGGGGAAAAAACTGAACTTAGAACAGTCTGCATACATAGACCCGTGAAAATCTATGAAAACACACACACACACACACACACACACACACACTGCTCAAAAAAATAAAGGGAACACTTAAAAAGCAGAATATAGACATAGATAGATGGATGGATGGATGGATGGATAGATAGATAGATAGATAGATAGATAAATGGATAGATAAATGGATAGATAAATGGATAGATAGAAGGATGGATGGGTAGATGGATGGATGGATGGGTAGATGGATGGATGGATGGGTAGATAGATAGATGGGTGGGTGGGCGGGCGGGCGGGCGGGCGGGCGGGCGGGCAGATAGATAGATAGATAGATAGATAGATAGATAGATAGATAGATAGATAGATAGATAGATAGATGATATTAGGTAGGTAGGTAGATGATAGAGAGAGAGAGATGATAATTAACGGGTAGCTAGGTAGGCAGGCAAGCAGACATTTGTCCCCTCTTTCTCTTATCTAAAAGGAACAGCTGAGCTCAAAGATTTTGAGAAAGGTTGAATTATGTTTGGGTTTCCTGAAAATGCATTAGCAGCAGGATTTGCTCTTTTAACTTTTGCTTTTCTGAACTGGGGTGGCCTTATTTTTCACAAGAGTGCAGCCAGTCAGATCTAAATAATGAGATGGGGCCCGTTCAGGCGCAATGGCCTAACCATAACTAAGGAAGCTGCCTCCTTCTTTATTATCTACCACATAAAACGACAACTGTCAACAGAGAACAAGCTATTCTGTCCAGGGAGGCTATTCACATCATTGAAGATTCCTCACATGAAAAGAATTCTATCCTCTATAGATAGAAGAGGGTCTCCACCAGTGATGGTTGAGTTGTACATTCAGTGTGTGAAATAAGGGGTGAGACTAGTGCACTTACCCCCTTTTGTATATAGGTCAATGGTCTCATTTTGTAATCAGACATATGCCATTCTAATATGCAGACCATGAATGAGGATTTGCCTCCCAAGGCTGGTGACCAGTGTGTCTTACATCTCCGAGAATTCTCAACCAGTTGTTCTTTGTCTTATTAAAATAAGTACTGTAGAGTTAGCCAAAGGAAAAAATAGGTGAAATTCAACTAAAGAATAACATGCTGAGCATGGGGAAATATAAATGCAAAATGTCTCTCAAATCAATCAGAATAGAGCTGGAAGGGAGGCCTTCTAGTCCAGTGTTTCCCAACCGTGGCAACTTGAAGATATCTGGACTTCAACTCCCAGAATTCCCCAGCCAGCATTTGCTGGCTGAGGAATTCCGGGAGTTGAAGTCCAAATATCTTCAAGCTGCCAAGGTTGGGAAACACTGTTCTAGTCCAACTCCCCTGCTCAACCTTATACCATTTCAGACAGTTGGCAAGCTGTTTAATTGTCCTTAATGTTAGCAAGTTTCTCATTAATATTAGCTTGCTTCTCCTCTTGATTAGTTTCCATCCATTGTTTCTTTTCTTCCCTTCTGGTGCTTTGGAAAATAAATTGACCACCTCTTTATGGCAGCCCGTCAAATACTGGAATTCTGTTTTCATATTATTCCTAATCCTTCTCTAGTACCCAATTCCTGCAATCATTCTTCAGATGTTTTTGTCTCTTGGCCCTTAATCAATTAATTGCTCTTTTTTGCACTTTTTCCAAGGTCTCAACATCTTTCCTTGTAATGTAGTGATCAATATTGGATGCAGTATTCCACATGTGGTCTTATTAAGGATTTATAAAGCCCTACTACTACATATGATTTTGATTCTATGCCTCTATTTATACAAACATAAATTGTATTAGCTTTTTTGGCTGCTGCTGCACACTGCTGGCTCATGTTTAAGTGATTGTCCATGATTTATTTAGTCCCTTGTTCCTTCAAAATCATATTAAGGTACTTTTGCTGGCAACAATGAACAATTCTAAACAAAATTTATATAGGATTTTAATAAAAAATTAAACGACTGAAATATAAGTAGGGAAATCTGTTCGGCAGGAACTTGTTTATTTTTGAAGCTCTAGTTTAAGCTAGTTGCTTTACAGGGAAATTAAAAAGGAAAAATCTTTTTCGCTGCAAATAATTACAATACATTTGCATATGAATTGAACAAGACATCAACTGTTCATGGATGTTTGCTCTATTTTTGCCACTTAAATGTAGCAAAAATCACTGGATACAGATTTCATACATAGGTGAGGGTTGGCTGTCATCCTCTTTCCCTTTCTAGCTATTATGAGTGAGATGAATGTGAAACAGTCCCTTATCTCCTAAATTTACAGGTAAGTGAAACTGAAACACACGTGTTGGCAGCCTCAAGTTTACAACTTGCTTCTTTAAGTGGGTCTAAATGCAGGCTTTTTCTTTGGCACATTCTCACACAGGGGCAGTTTACCTGGAGGGTAGTCTTGAAGAAGCCAAACAATTGTTTGGACGCCTGCTCTTTAATGACAAGGTATGACTTCATTTCTGTCTTGATTATAGCTCGCACAGTGTTCTCTGCTTTTCTGTAGTGCTTTAAATCAAGTGCATCAGAGGAAAATTGAAAAGAATCCTACCTCCCAGAATATAATGTCTTGATCCAGCAAAATAAAGTAAAAAAAATATTGTAATTATGCACATGCCTGGTTTCCTGCTGTAAAAGCAAGGGGCCAGAAAAAGACTTACTCGGTAGCAAGTTTGTATTATCTTGCTCAGAAGGAGTATGCAATGTTCACAAAGTGTGACAATTTACATCCAGAGAATCTTTCACATGTCTGACATAATTTATTTGGGGATTGAAGGGGGAAAAACTGATTGACAGCACTGAAGAGATACATAAGTAAAAAGAGAACAAATGAGGAGAAGAAAAAAGTTTAAATGAGACTAATGTCAGATAGCAATAAGCTACGGAGGCTGATTCGGGCTCCTCTGTAACCCTGGATGGTTTTGAGCACTTATTTCTTAGTCCAACCTATCTCATGAAGGTGATTGCACAACCCCTTGAATTCCTGCTGGAAATATTTAGGAGAAGAAAACATCATAGGTTTCTGGCTCTGAGAAAATCAGAAATGATAAGCCATTGTAAGCTTACACGCTTAAATAAGTTTGCTTCAGAAGATCGTATCAAAAGTTATACTTTCAATCATCAGCATGTAAATCTCCTGATGTGTACTGGCATCTTGGTGATTGTGGAAATGCAGCTGAGGCTGAGATGTAGGGGACTTAAAGTGGATCAAAGAAGGGTTGAATGCTTTCCCTTAGCCCCTTGACTTCTCTCGTGCAAACTGCAGGCCAAGTAGAGGTAGTCCTTGACTTACGATCACCATGGAGCCCAGAATTTATGTCACCAAGTGAGACATTTGTTAAATGAGTTCGGCCCCGTTTTACCATTTTTCATGCTGCATTTGTTGAATGAATCACTATTAAGTTATTAACACGGTGGCTAAATGAAACTTAACTCTTACATCTTTCACTATTTTCATTTCCTATATTTACTGCTTAATGAAAAAGATAAGTCGTTAAACTCAAGGTCTGCTATTGATGCAGACAACTCCCTCCCTACCCCACTTCCTCCTTCTTATTCAATCCCTACCCCTCTAAATACTTTTTAAAAATTACAACCCCTTACTAACCTAAATATATTATATACCCGACAAAATTACAGTAAGATTAATTATATTTAAATGTTCCCTAAATACACCCATGTCACACCAACACTACGCAGTCTGCATTGGTTGCCGATCAGTTTCCGGTCACAATTCAAAGTGTTGGTTATGACCTATAAAGCCCTTCATGGCACCGGACCAGAATATCTCCGGGACCGCCTTCTGCCGCACAAATCCCAGCGACCAGTTAGGTCCCACAGAGTTGGCCTTCTCCGGGTCCCGTCAACTAAACAATGTCGTTTGGTGGGACCCAAGGGAAGAGCCTTCTCTGTGGCGGCCCCGACCCTTTGGAACCAACTCCCCCCAGATATCAGAGTTGCCCCCACCCTCCTTGCCTTTCGTAAGCTCCTTAAAACCCACCTCTGTCATCAGGCATGGGGGAATTGAGACTTTCCCTCCCCCTAGGCTTATAAAATTTATGCATGGTATGTTAGTATGTATGATTGGTTTCTAAATTGGGGTTTTAAATCAACTTAAATATTAGATTTGTTTACATTGTACTATTATTGCTGTGAGCTGCCCCGAGTCAGCGGAGAGGGGCGGCATACAAATCTGATTAATAAAATAAATAAATAATAAATAAATAAATGTTTCGAATAGATTTATCAAGCAACACAAGGTATAGATAATAAAGCTGCTCATTGCAATGTAAACTAAGATCAAAACATGAACTAATGTAATAATGTGAATCGCTGTATAATAATGTATATATATTAAGGAATATCATGGATTTTTGTAATTTTTCACAATTCTTACTCTCAAAATCAATATAAATATATTTTCCTTTAAAAAAAAAACTGGCTTCCCCATTGTCACAAGATCACAAAGGCTGATCACAACCCAGGACACTGCAACCATCATAAATATTAATCAGTTGTCAAGCATCCAAATGTAAATCGGATGATCATGGGGATGCTGCAGTGGTCATAAATGTGAAAAATAGCCATAAAAAGTCACTTTTTTCCATGTTGTCTGTGAGTAAAATATTTTCCAACAAAAAGAGGAGCACAGACAAACCACAGACAATAAATTTTACTTTGAGATTCAGGGGTTTATTTTCATGAGCAATTGAGAACCTGAGGAAAAACCATCATTCAAAATACAACTTCCATCAACAACTCGTTGCAATGAGGTCCACTGTCATAGCTAAATCCAGCAAGGATTAGAGAGAGGCCCAGATTTTGGACCTGTCCTCCGCTTTTATACTCCTTTTCCTATGGTCCTCAGCAAATTCATACTTTTCCTTGTTCTTTCATTCAGACCATAAACTCAGCACCCAGACTGCATATACTTGCATGTATATGTGAAAACCTCCTATTCTCTGTTACTTTCAGTTCCCTATTTCTCACAGTTTCAATGTTCTAATTCCAAATATATCTTACATACTTTGCAAAATCACATTTCACAGCAACAGCTCAGCAGGATTACAAATACTTCACTGCAATCTTTCTGTCTAAAACGTTGGTTCGTGTAACTTTTTAGGGCCTGCTTTTTCCACTTGGGTCTTATTGATTCTAATAGATCAATAGGGTATATTTTCGTTTCCCACACTTCGTAACTTTAAATGGTCACTAAACGGGCTGTTGTAAGTCAACGACTATCTGTATGTTGCAAGAGAGAAGCATTGGCAGGAACAACCAATATATATATATATATATATATATATATATATATATATATATATATATATATATATATGTCACATGTTTTTTGTTGAATTATAGTGTTCCCTCGATTTTCGCGGGTTCAAATTTCGCGAACAGTCTATACCATGGTTTTTCAAAAATATTAATTAAAAAATACTTCACGTTTTTTCCCCTATACCCCAGTTTTTCCCGCCCAATAACGTCATATGTCATCACTAAACTTTCATCCACCTTTAATAAATATTTTTTTTAAATAAACTTTAATAAATAAACATGGTGAGTAATAATCTAAATGGTTGCTAAGGGAATGGGAAATTGTAATTTAGGGATAAAGTGTTAAGGGAAGGCTTGTGATACTGTTCATAGCCAAAAATACTGTATTTACCTCCGCATCTCTACTTCGCGGAAATTCGACTTTCGCTGGCGGTCTCGGAACGCATCCCCCGTGAAAATTGAGGGAACACTGTATTATTATTATTGTAAGCTTTTGGTCTCATGCAGGTGGGGTTATGTGCAAAATACATTGCTCAAAAAAATAAAGGGAACACTTAAAAAACAGAATGTAGCTTCAAGTAAATCAAACTTCAGTGAAATCAATTTCACATGCTGTTGTGCAAATGGAGTAGTTGTGCAAATGAAATATTCAATGAGAATATTTCATTCATTCAGATCTAGGATGTGTTATTTGAGTGTTCCCTTTATTTCTTTGAGCAGTATATAATTGTATTCCATGTTCACCTTTGGTTAATTTGTCTTGAGGTTTTCCTCTTTCCTTTCCTTTGGATGGAACGAAACTCCTGAATTTTTAGTTACAGAACTATGAGCAAAAAAAAAACAAAAACCAACCCATTATGTAGTTTCTAAACGGTGTGTGTTCTCCTCCACCTAATTGACATGAACTAAATGGAAGCACTACAGGCAGTTTGAACAAAGAATGCCTGCTTTTTAAAAATGAGTTTGCCAGCACTATTGAATTTGCAAGGAGCCGAGTCAGCATCTTAAGCCATTTCAGTCTGTTGCAGAATGACATTTTATTTAGCAATGTGGAACTTGTTAAACGGTTCCCTTGAGCTTTAAAAGCATCTTTCCACGTTTGCAGGACCTGCGGGAAGTATGGCTTAATTATCCGCTACACCCTCTGCAAGTAAGTGTCCCCCTTTTTCACTAACGAATTTCAGAAGAGTTTAAGGATGCCTTTTATTGGTCTTTGGCTGTGTTGACATCTTTAAGCATTTCACATGCACACATGGCCTTTGTGAATTTTTGCAGCTAATAAGTGTCAAGCGCTTGGGCTTAAAGGCAGGCAAGGATTTTAGAGGAGACAGGCAGGCAGGCAGTAATTGGGCAAGTAGATGTCAGTCACAGGGCAGCCATGTGGAAGGCCACCAACTTGGTGGCACTGGGGAGAGAATAAGCTGGTAACTTTGCTCACCGTGAGACTTTCTCCGGATGAAAAAATGCAACAAATCTCAAAGCCTCAAGGAGGCAGGGCACCTTGGTGGCCTTTTCATGTCACCTGATTCCTTTGGGGCTCAGGAAGACTGTCAGCATCTCAGCTGGAACTTTCTTCGGCTAAAACAGGAACAGATAGAAAGCAGCTCAATGCAGAAGGTTCTTTTCTGAGCTAACAACCTGTCCTCATGAAGGAATTTATTCCATCATCTTCTCCTGGGTAGGTTGATTCTTCCTTGATCTCCAAGGCAGACAAGAAAAAAAAAAGATGTCTTCTATGTCTAAATGTCTAAAATACAGAATTAAAGATAGAGTAAGAACATTTCTTTCCAAAGCTCTTAGAACTTTTGGGGAATGTTCTTTAATGGACTCCACTCTGATGGCCAATCATATGCAATTTTGGTATCCCTGGGCAGAAAGTTACAAGATATAAATGGAGTGTGTTATTTACAGTTATAGTATGAACACTTAAGGGTGTCCCCCCCCCTCCCGAAGTAGAATAAGCCAAAATAGATGTTAAAAGTAAGAAAAACTAAAAGAAAAGAATGGATTTTTGTCTATCAATCTTTGTCATGATTGCTGCTACATCTTTATTTCTATGATTTGCATGTAAAAAACCAAAAAGTACCGTAAACAGAATGTTTGTAAATGTGTTATAAAGATGGGTAAGTCCTGTCATTTATTGGAGCATTGCATTGTTTATCTCTAATACTTTTGTAAAATCACACCACTGGCTGAAACATCCCCCACATTCTAGTTTTCATCTTAGAAAAGCTAATTTTAACAAAAGTGGAACAAGGCCCTATTTTAAAAAAATGCAATTAAGTTCCTGCAATATCCCCAAGTTTGAGCATCCTATTTTCACATTTTCAGCAAGCATTCTTGCTAGCTTCCAGCTAAAATAATTTAATGGGAAAATATTAGAAATATTAGATTAAAGAAAACGGGCAGAGGATTCTGCAGTGAAATAAAACCTTTTGAAATATGTTTTTGTAGGGAAAGAATTGAGAGATATATTGATTAAATTTATATCTTTAAAATAATTCATCATGCAGGTAATCCCTGGGCCTCTGTAAAAAAAAAATAGAATGTATAGATAACATAGTTAACAACATCGCTGAAAGAAAAATAAAATCAGTTGGGAGCGGTAATAAAACTTGGCAATAGTTTAAAAGGTGCAGTATTTATAAGGATGAGAGAATGGGGCCTCTGCAATTATCAATAAAATTGCAGACTTGGAATACATGAGGATCCTGAAATCTTTTTTGAGAACTCTAGGAATTATTAAGTTGATACGTAGGTTACTGAATCTTCCAATATTCGAAGCTAGATTAAAATCACCTACACACTGAGCTTGACTCTGGTTGACTTCACAGTCACTGCTGTGTAGTTCTCATGGCAACATCATAACAGCAACTGGTTGTTGCTTTGTTCCAGGAACCTTTTTTCATCTTCCCTGAGATTTGACGTGTGTGTTTGTGTGTCATATCCAACTACTAACTGAGGATGGGATTTTTATTAGTGTTTTAATCCACTGCCTGGTTGATAACCAAAATAAAGAGAATTTAGTGATTTTAGCTGAGAATTAAGGGTGGGAATGGGAACAAAACAGATACGTTATATTTCTATACTCCTCATCAGCTGAACAAAATTGAACTGACTTACCCTCCAATGGCCACAAATTAGTTTGAATATTGGAAAGGGACATTTTTGAGGGGCATTAAAAGTAAGGATTGAATGGTTTGCATAAGAGAGGCCTCCTTATTTCCATCTTTAAAATCTGTTTTCAAACTACCAAAAAAAAAAAAAAAGCTAGAAAATATTGGGGTTTCTCCCCCCCCCCCCCAGGTGACTTCACTACCTTCTCTCCTGCAGCCTTCCAGGAACTTGGAAAGCTGAGCTGTCCATTACTTATAAAAGCTGAAGTCCAATAAATATGGAATGAATAAGACGGGGGGAAATAGTTGTAGGAAACCTTTAGTAAAGCATGGTAAAATTAAACAAGCTTGCTGCATAGGAGGAAAAAACTCCGGTGATACTGAACCTTGATTGATTTTTGTGATGGCAATAGCATTCTTTAGAGTTTGCATTAAAAAGAGCTTCATGCTCAGTTCATGCATGGTATGTTGACTTTTTTATTAATCAAATTTAGGTTTGCCATCCATTTCACTGAAGGTGACTCTGGTTAGTGCATAACAATAGATAAAATACATAATAATGAATACAAGTGCAAAAGTTGTAATAATAAAGATCCTAAATCTCCAAAATTCCTGGAGGCATCTGTAATATGGCAAATGATTTAGCTTTACTAGATAAGTGGTCAAAGCAATGGAAACTGCAGTTTAATGTTTCCAAATGTAAAATAATGCACTTGGGGAAAAGGAATCCTCAATCTGGGTATTGTATTGGCAGTTCTGTGTTAGCAAAACCTTCAGAAGAGAAGGATTTAGGGGTAGTGATTTCTGACAGTCTCAAAATGGGTGAACAGTGCAGTCAGGCGGTAGGGAAAGCAAGTAGAACACTTGGCTGCATAGCTAGAGGTATAACCAGCAGGAAGAGGGAGATTGTGATCCCGCTGTATAGAGCGCTGGTGAGACCACATTTGGAATACTATGTTCAGTTCTGGAGACCTCACCTACAAAAAGATATTGATAAAATTGAATAGGTCCAAAGACGGGCTACAAAAATGGTGGAAGGTCATAAGCATAAAACTTATCAGGAAAGACTTAATGGACTCAATCTGTATAGTCTGCAGGACAGAAGAGAAAGAGGGGACATGATCAAAATATTTAAATATGTTAAATAAGGTTCAGGAGGGAAGTGTTTTTAATAGGAAAGTGAATACAAGAACAACAGGGCACAATCTGAGGTTAATTGGGGGAAAGATCGGAAGCAACATGAGAAAATATTATTTTACTGAAAGAGTAGTAAAATACTGACATACTGAAAGAGCTTGGAACAAACTTCCAGCAGACGTGGTTGGTAAATCCACAGTAACTGAATCTAAACATGCTTGGGATAAACATAGATCCATCCTAAGATAAAATACAGGAAATAGTATAAGGGCAGACTAGATGGACCATGAGGTCTTTTTCTGCGGTCAATCTTCTATATTTCTATGTTTCTATGAGAATTTAAAAATGGCCCCCTCAACAATGGATCCATCTAGTCAAGTCCCAGTTCTGTCAAAGCCCCAATAACCAGATCTTGACAGCCTTCCAGAATATCAAAAGGGATGGAACTAACCTAATTTCAGGAGGAAGGATGTTCCTTTAGGCAGGGGCTACAGCAGAGAAGACGTGTCCTGAAATCCACCAAATAGAAATCTTTGGCTGATGGTGTATTATGAGGATAGCATTGCAAGCTATCGGAGTGTCTTCTGTGTGTTGATTACGACTCATATTGCCAAAGTGAAATATAAAGTACCTAATCAAGCTTCTTCCCTTGCTTTCTGAATTCAGCTCTTAAGTTTCTCCTCTAAAACTAATTTGTTGTCCTCATTGTTTAATATTGATTTACAGCTGCAAGAATCTAACACTGACAGACAGCTGATTGAGACGTCGCCTGTCCTCCAGAAATTGACTGAGTTTGAGGATGCTATTGGAGTAATTTTTACTCACGTTCGCCTCTTGGCGAGGGCTTTCACTTTGAGAACAGTTGGATTTAACCATCTGACACTGTGAGATTTCTCTCTCTCTCTCTCTCCCAAACAGATGCCTTGCTTTTTCTTTCTGCAGGAAGGCTGAGTGGCTATTGTTCTCCAGGAAGAGAGAACAGATCTACAACTGTTTCCCCAGTTCCGATTTTTTAAAACCTCTGGCCTTAGAAGTCCCACCAAAGCATCTATGCCAGATTTGTCAACTTATTGTTTCCAGATTAGTTGAGATTTTAATCACAAAAACATTGAAGGGCAAGAAACAACTTTCTGGCTTATTGACATGCTTAACTACCCAAAGTTTGCTTCCGACCCTGACATAGGTTGAATCGCCTCTTCTGTTTTTAGCTAGCTACAATTTGTCATTTCATTTGAATTAAACAAAGATCAAATCACCTGATTTATGCAGAAGAACCATAGCTGAAGGTATCCAGAATTTTGATTTTATTACTTATGCAAAACCATAGTCAAACAAAAAAAATTTTCACAGAGACATTTGATATTATCCCCTCATTTCCTACAGTTCATGTTTTTATAAAGTGATTCATAGCTAAATTTATAGTGCTTTCCCCCTTATTATTGCTGACAACCTAAAAGCATTATTTTGTCTTACCCGGCAGTATTGGGATTTGCAGCAACCTGAAAAATGATATTTTATGCTCAGTGGCATCACAGAAATGTAGCAATTACATGGATAATCATAACATTTACTTGGTGACATTAAATAAATTTTGTCACTTGCCTCCCATTTGTTCTCCCACGAATTCCCATACTTAGTGAACACAAGTACACTGCATTGTCTTAAAATGTATGACACAATCACCAGTGTATTGTTCTGCCTTTTTAAAAATATCCAGCTCTCTAAAGCAAGGTAGTGTCATTCCCTTCTCTGTATAATCTCTTCCTTCCTTTAATCTCATACTTCAGGGGCCATAATCAAAGGATGGAGTTTTTGGGTGATTCGATAATGCAGTTGGTGGCCACCGAGTACTTATTCATACATTTCCCTGATCATCACGAAGGCCACTTGACGGTAAGAGTGTCATCCATTATTCTTGGCAGGAGTAAAACTAGGATAGTCTGGTTACGGGAGGAAATTGAGAAAAAAAGAAGAACTTTGTGAAAGCAGCAAGTGAATTATTCTGAGCTTAACTGAATATCCACAACCTCACCCCTCTACTTGCTCTTAATAAGGTTCTGTTAATTTGAAAATGTGAATCCTGCCACAATCAAGGAAATGTGATTTATGGAGCCTGGGAGTGATGTTATCTCTTCTTTAAAACAAATCAATAGCGTTAATAACTGTGGTGATTAAGCTATTCCTCTAAAAACTGGAGGTAATTCTAGTTCATTTGCAGGACAGAGAAAGCAATTGAAATCAACAGAGGCCATTAATACAGGATGCTGTTCTTGCTTCTTGAGGGCTAATAGTTCAAGCAGCAACTTTATGAAGTTCACTTTTTCTAGCCTCATCCCAGCTTTCTTCCTGATTATTAAGCTAAACTGTAGGCAAACAATCTTATATCTTAGAGGATGTATATAACCATCGTGGCTGAAGAGCCATAAGGAGCTTTGACGGTACTGGTAAAATTGCTGATTGGTTTTCTGCTGCTGTTCATGGCAGGAAATCAGACATTCCAGAAACCAGCAATCTCCAGTATATTTCAAGAAGCAAAAGGAGTAAAAGAGGCAAATGATGAATGGCTATATGTGAAAAAAAATACAGTATATATGTGAATTAATGTGCATGCAGCTAGGAATATGTAGTTTGCTTGAGTGTAAAAATGATACTTTCCATTGCACTCGGATGGGGATGCACAATTTTTAGGGAGTCAAGAATTTTAAGGAACTACAGAGACACATGTCTTAGATGAAGAATAGAAGAAATCAGAGAAGGGATGTGTCCAAGGTGCATTTTTTTTGCTTCCTCGTGTTTTATTATTCTCTCTCATGCTCTGTCTTAGATATTATCCTGCCTTAAGATCCTTCATTTTTATTTCATCATTTGCCCAAAGCAGGCAGAAAGGGGTTACAAAACAATTTGTGGGCATGCTGGTTGTGTCTTCATCAGAATTTGACCCTCCAGATACTTAGATTTCCTCTTTTATTGGCTGCAGCAGTGCTAATGGCAAAAATATTGTGAGGTTACGGATATTCTTACTTAACAATGGTAATTGGGACTGGAAACTTTATTGCTAATCAGCACTGTCCCTAAGCACAACATGATGTGACCGTGCCAACTATTTATTTTATTTTATTTTTTATTTATTTATTTGTCAAACAATTATAGGGTGATAATTTGTACATATAAAACATTAGATAAGTAATGATAAAAAGTAGACAATAGGAAAGGGACGGTAGGCACAATGGTGCGCTTATACACACCCCACTAATAACAGCAGTGCCAGCACTTCCAGTTGCCTTTGGTAAATTCTGCACTATCACGAGAACATCACATAACCATAGCTGGTGAGGCCTCCAGGTTTCCCCTTTGATTTTGTCGGTGAGAAGCTGGCAGGAAAAGTTGCAAATTTTGATCACATAACCGAAGACATAGCAACAATTGGAAAAGCAGGCCAGGCACAGTATCAAGTGTCCAAATCACACCTACAGAACTGAGAGGATGTTGCAAAAGCCAGAACTTGAGGACCGCTCATGACTCCGATTCATTCAATTCCGTTGTAACTTTGAATAGACATGGAACAAGTGACTGTTCTTTTTCTATTGTTAAGTAAGGACTAGCTGTAATCTTAAGCCTTCCAGGATGGGCACCGTGCCTAGCATTGACTGGAGATACTAAGATACAATTGACTGACTTTGCATTACTTAGAAAGTACAACCCTTGGGGAGGGGGGTTGTTTTTCATTAAAAGGGACAAGTGAATCATTTTTAAGAGTTTGGTGATAAGAGTGTAAATAGAAAACAGAATAACAGCGTTGGAAGGAATAGCAATAACATTTAGACTTATATACTGCTTCACAGTGCTTTTACAGCTCCCTCTAAGCAGTTTACAGAATCAGCATATTGCCCCCAGCAATCTGGGTCCTCATCATGGAGAGGGGCGGCATACAAATCTAATAAATAAATAAATAAATAAATTTTACCCACCTCGGAAGGATGGAAGGCTGAGTCAACCTTTGAGCCTGTGGTGAGATTTGAACTCCTGAATTACAGCTAGCAGTGAAGTAGCCTGCAGTGCTTCACTCTAACCACTCTAAAGCGCCACCCCAGCTCTTTATCTTGGAGGTCTCCTAGTCTGATCCCCTGCCTCCTTAGGAGACCCTAAAAACCTAATATCCATTCATCAGCCATCCTCCTTCACAATCACTATCCTTTAAAAAGGTTAAAAAAAAGCAGATGCCCTTATTAGTGCTGTATGATCTTTGAACCTTGAAATTTTAACACCACCTTTTTTGTCTGAAAGTGTAACATCTCCCTATTCCCTTGCTGTTTTGATTCCCTTGAGCTCACTTGCAACCAAATTCTTTTATTCACTATGATTGACGTCATAGTTCCCTCGGATTTGTGAATACTTTACATGTTGCTTCCTTACTAATAGGCTGACATTTCTAAATTGTGTTTTTCATTGAATCTATTGGAAACAGTTTATCGAAGGTTGTTTTTCTGTGTCATGTGCAGTGGTGGAATTTTTTTTAAAAAAAATACTAGTAGTTTTGTGGTTGATGGGCGTGGCAGGGTAAGGATACTGTAAAATCTCCATTCCCACCCTCTCCAGGGGAAGATTACTTCAAAATCCCCATCCCGATTAGCTGGGACTCAGGAGACAGAGAATAGATGGGGGCCGGCATGGTCAGAGGTGGTATTTACCAGTTCTCTGAACTAGTCAAAATTTCCGCTACCGGTTCTCCAGAACTGGTCAGAATTTGCTGAATCCTGGTCATGTGCCTTCCACTTCCCAGTATTACCATTCTTTCAAATACCACCCATATCTTTTAGTCTTCTGCAGAAATTTCAGCTACTCATCTCCTCTTCATAGCCAATGCAAATTTCTACATTTTTGCTTTGATTCATAGCAGAAATAATCCCAAGAACATTATGTGCTTGTTCTTTTGGAAAGTTATTGCAGTTAATTAGCGCATTTGCCTTTTCCCTGTCAACTAATTCTTGAGTCTCATAGATGACTGCATTTCTTTAAGCAACCCCCCTTCCAAAAAAACCCCCTGCTATATTTTTACAATGGACACATGGGGGACCAACTGATTTGTCCAGTATGAGAGGATTATATGTTTTAAAACTATTTCTGCTCAATTAGCCAAAGCCATAATAACACTTACAAAGTCAAATACGGAAATAATCAATCTTCAGCTTGCGAATTTTTGCAACTTTGCTTTAACAGCTAGAAGCGGTATTCTTAGACACTTTCATAATTAGCAAGTCATTAAGTAGCTCTCTTTGTTTCGAATGCAAGTAGCAATAGCATTTAGACTTTTATACTGCTTCACAGTGCTTTACAGCTCTCTCTAAGTAGTTTACAGAGAGTCAGCATATTGCCCCCAACAATCTGGATCCTCATTTTACCGACCTTGGAAGGATGGAAGACTGAGTCATCCTTGAGCCTGGTGAGATTCAATCTGCCAAACTGCTGGCAGCCATTGATCAGAAGAAGTAGCTTGCAGTACTGCACATTAACCACTGCACCACCGAGTTTCGCTTTGATTGACCATGATTTGGCCACTTATTCAGACTCCATGAAGGGCTTCACAATCATAAGAATTCAGTTTCAAATAGCCTTTCCTGCAACTGGGTTGGTTCTATTACCTTGGTTTACAGTCAGGCATAATTTGGAATATGGATGAAAAGATTAATATGATGTGCCCAGGATAATGCCTACAGATACCAACATAACAGCAGAAAACTCCTTATTTGTTTTCAAGCCTTCATTCAAACTATTTTAAAAATAAATTAAATTTTGGACCGAATTACAATCTAAAAAGCGTTGTCACAAGAATCTCCTTCGATTCTACACAGGGGGTGATAGATTTTCTTATATTCCTTTTTAAAGAATGAGAATGGCTGTAGTCCATAGCTTTATGTGAAGATGTGTCCATCACAAGAAAAGATAAACTGGGGCTTCAAAGTGTCTGTTTGAGGAGGACAACTAGAGAGGATGGGAAGGAGCAACCTTACCAGTCCGTCTTTTGGTCAGTTGGTATTATGTGGCTGGTCTCACTGGGTCATCTCTTTTGCAAATGAGCAAACGTCCTTAGTTGTCTGGGTAGCTCTGATACCATCTCAATTTTAAAATGTGACTTTTTCCCTGGAAAAGTTGTTTACTACTGGTCTAAATTGTGGCTAATTTAAAAAGAGCTTGGAGGAACTTCTGTTCACTGAGAACCAAGACAAATAACATTTGATTGCGTGAGTGGGCAATTTTTTTTCAACATTTGCCTTTCTTAATAAACAGAGAACATATACAATGCGGATGGGATGCTTGACATTTAAGATAAATAGAAGTAGTGCACAATCAGCACAAAATCATTCTGCCTTTCTAAGGCCACAAAAGAAAAGGAAACTCCTGTATATTTTGGGAGCACCTGAATCCTACCCAGGTTCATTAAAGGTATGCAGTGAGGTGAACATGGCTGACCTTCCATATTAACCTGAGGAGGTCGAGGAAAGAGGGGATGGGATAAGAGTGTACACCTTATTTCTATTTGTTTTAGATTAGATTAGATTAGATTAGATTTATTGGATTTATATGTCGCCCCTCTCTGCAGACTCGGGGCGGCTCACAACAATGGTAAAAAACAGTACATAGTAACAAATCTAATATTTAAAAATCTAAATTACAGTTTTAGATTAAAAAGTCCAAAAAAGAAACCCCAGTATATAAAACAACAACAACACACAATCGAATCATACACAAAAACTACACGGGCAAGGGGGAGATGTTTCAATTCCCCCATGCCTGACGGCAGAGGTGGGTTTTAAGGAGTTTACGAAAGGCAATGAGGGTGGGGGCAATCCTAATCTCTGGGGGGAGCTGGTTCCAGAGGGTCGGAGCCACCACAGAGAAGGCTCTTCCCCTGGGTCCCGCCAGACATTGTTTAGTCGACGGGACCCGGAGAAGGCCAACTCTGTGGGACCTAACCGGTCGGTGGGATTCGTGCGGCAGAAGGCGGTCTAGCAGATATCCTGGTCCGATGCCATGAAGGGTTTTAAAAATTGCTGGAAGAAAACAGGAGGTGTTTATACCAGACAAACAGTAGCATTTCTTTGTTTTTGTTTAGTCAAGCAAAAGCGTACAACATGTTATGTGTCTAGGCCAGAGATGGGAACCTATGGCTCTTTTTTGACTTGTGTACTTCAACTCTCGTCAGCAGAATTCATGCTGGCTCAGGAATTCTGGGATATGAAGTCTACAAGTCATAAAAGAGCCATAGTTCCACACCTCTGATCTAAACTAAAAATTGGGTATTGCTCCTCAGAATTCCGTGCACATTTACCTGAGTGGAGTCTCTTGCCTTGGCAGTTGTTGAGAAGCTCTTTGGTCAACAACAGAACACAAGCCAAAGTGGCAGAAGAACTGGGCATGCAAGAGTTTGCCATCACTAACGATAAGACCAAACGGCCTGTTGCACTGCGGACGAAAACATTAGCTGATCTTTTGGAATGTAAGTGCTAATGCTGTTAATTCATTTTCCTTCTCTAGTGGTTTGATAGCAAAGCAGGTGGTACAGCAACAATTAAAGGCAAGAACAGATCAGACAACCTCTAAGGCGGTGGCTTAAGGAAAGTTTGTTTATATGATAGATGTGCTAGCACTAGATGCCATCCCGAGGATCTAAAATGTATAGTACTACACATGGGTGGGTTCTAAATCTCGCTGCCAGTTTGTTTCCTCCCGCTCCATGTGGGCGTGACATGTGGGTGTGCATGCACTTTGTGGGTGGGCGCTGTGCATTTGCATTCACAATGTCAAAAAATCCTAAATAAATAAATAAACAAACAAACAAATAAATAAGCAGAACACAGTGCCAGAAACTTGGCTTCTGTGCATGCCCAGAAGAAAATAATAATAATAATAATAATAATGATGATGATGATGATGATGATGATGATGATGATGATGACAGCTCCCATGGACCGGCATTGACCAATTGAGTCCGTAACATCACCAGCGGGTTGCTATCGATTTCGTTGAACTGGTCCAAACCAGGAGGAACCCACCCCTGGTACTACATCTGTATAACCTACATTAGAAAATTAATTGCTTTTCATTGTTGTATCTATTCTTAGATACCCCCAAATGAAGAAATAGGGAAAAAATGACCCCCTTCTTTTATTTGAAACATAATCAATTTATAATTTCCTAAGTAGCATTGTTTCCAAGGCACTGTGATGAAAACCCACATTGTAAATGGAACATTACCTTTTTCTTAATTTTAAAGATGTTTGAGGTGGGTTGTTTTTTTTAAGTTGTTCTTCCTTTGCAAGAAAAGTGGCAATAAATATCAAGCCCAAAAGGTAATCCTGATCCAGAGCATTTTAATATATTTTGTAAGTTGAGCGGGCCCAATGTCTCTTGCCAGATCCTTTTAGTAAATGGAAGTAGTTCACAAACCATCATAATTTATAGCCAAGGCTCTGAGAGAGTGTGCTTTGCTGTGATTTATTTCTAAAAACCTATAGTCTCCTGGCTAAACAATGGGATTTGAAGAGCTGTCTCTTTGTCTAGTTTTTCAGAATTGCTTCTTAATTAATTTGTGTAGATCTTGGCATTTTTCATTGATTCAGTTTTCAATTTTGTTAAAGAAGAAAGGCTATACCGCAATATAAAATGATGATGTGTTTTCTCAGTGACCTTGAATTAACCCAACTGCCTCAAACTCTGTTCTGAAACAGAACCAGGCAGGAAGGTGAAAACTTGGTGGATGGCATGTTAAGATAGAAGAGACTATTGTGAAAAGAGTAGGTAGGTATTGCCTGTTAGTGTATTAGGAACAAAAGTGGAAGAACCTTTGATTGCGATTGGAAATATCATTCTTGACCTGATATTTGACCTGATATGTCAGGGTAGCAACTTGATTGAAAACACATCCTGAGATTAAAAGGATGAGGAAAGCCAATTGGGGAGAAATTTGTTTTATAAGTGTAAAACAACTACAGCTACAAGGGGGGTAAAGTCTAATAAAACAGCAGCAGCTGCAAGAAAAAGTCATAGTCCAATACTGAAACACTGCAAAGTTTAGCAAAATATTTGTTTGCTATTTTTTTCCAGGTCTATTAAATCAGGGGTCTCCAACCTTGGCAACTTTAAGACTTGTGGACTTTAACTTGAAGTCCACAAGTCTTAAAGTTGCCAAAATTGGAGACCCCTGTATTAAACAATAGAGTCTGATTGATCTTCAATGGAACTCACATTTTAAGAGTTTGAATTCCCACTTCTCACCCAAAAAGGAAAATATTCATAACAAAACAGCTTAATCTGGTTTTTCTCAATGAAGTGCCTTCTTAAAACCACTTGGACTATAAATGCCAGAATTAATCAATCAGTTGTAGTTCCAAACCACAGAAAGGTAAACTAGGCTAAAGAGTCGTCTTTGTTAAAATACGTGGACTAAAATACTAACTGAAAACAATTTGATCAGTTTGTAATTTAGATGAGTATTTTTTTCAAACTTGGCACCTTTAAGACGTTCAGATACTACCATACTTCAGATTTGTCAAAAAAAAATTTGGGGGGAGGGACTTATGTAGACCGAATTCACATTTCCATATCTTGTGTTTCTCCCAGCCAACCTTAGATGGAAATTGTAGCATCGAGGCTTACACTGTATTAACAGAGTGAAACAAAAATCCAGAATATAGCCTTATACCTGTAATCCTTAGAGGCACCGCCCCCCGCCCCCCCAATACCTCTTTAGGGTAGAAACATGCTTTCCTGTGTAGATATGGAAAGTGCTAAAAGCACAAGCTTTCCTACAGCTCTCTCCACAAATCTTTGATGTCTGTTAATTGCTTGAAGAGAAAGTCACAAGTTATTTCCTTGCTGTTTATTTCTGAGAAAACATATTTAGTAAATCAATTATCTGTTCTTGCTTTATATTTTATTTTTACCTTTTTTTTTAGTCATGTCTTTTGTGGATAGAATGGATTTAATATTCCTCCTCTCAGATTTTCCTTCTTCCCAAAATGGTAAAAACACCTCTCACCCAACCAAATGTCTTTTTGATGTCTTAATAGAGGTATAACAAGCAGGAAGAGGGAGATTGTGATCCCCTTATATAGAGCGCTGGTGAGACCACATTTGGAATACTGTGTTCAGTTCTAGAGACCTCACCTACAAAAAGATATTGACAAAATTGAACGGGTCCAAAGACGGGCTACAAGAATGGTGGAAGGTCTTAAGCATGAAACGTATCAGGAAAGACTTAATGAACTCAATCTGTATAGTCTGGAGGACAGAAGGAAAAGGGGGACATGATCGAAACATTTAAATATGTTAAAGGGTTAAATAAGGTCCAGGAGGGAAGTGTTTTTAATAGGAAAGTGAACACAAGAACAAGGGGACACAATCTGAAGTTAGTTGGGGGAAAGATCAAAAGCAACATGAGAAAATATTATTTCACTGAAAGACTAGTAGATCCTTGGAACAAACTTCCAGCAGACGTGGTTGGTAAATCCACAGTAACTGAATTTGAACATGCCTGGGATAAACATATATCCATCCTAAGATAAAATACAGGAGATAGTATAAGGGCAGACTAGATGGACCATGAGGTCTTTTTCTGCCGTCAGTCTTCTTTGTTTCTATGTTTCTAATATATACCATTGCGGGTCCACCGTTGACTTGGAATATTTGCAACAAATTGTCTAGAAATATTAACATGTGTTTGAAAGAAAATAACGTTCTCATAATATTTGGTTATCTTTTCTTCTTCAGCCTTTATCGCTGCTCTGTACATAGATAAAGATCTTGAATATGTCCACACCTTCATGAACGTCTGCTTTTTTCCACGATTGAAAGTAAGTCTCAGAGTGATTGTTATGTTTTACACAGCCGAGAAGCTGATTTTGCCATGGAGTCGCATCTAAACCAAGATTTTTTCTCTCTGTTTCCTGAGTAATAATAGAGGTTTTAAATCTCTGTTCTCTCACATTAGTGGCTTAGATACACATAGTTCTTGATTAGTGCAGTTAATGAATCCTATGAAGAGATCACATTATTTGAATTTGCACTATTCAAAGTGACATTTCTATGGAAAATAGGGTAATTGCTTCCAGCTCAATGGAAATAGGCAAAGTTTTTACACGTAATTTTTATATTTTATTAATGAAATGCTGAACAACATTAAAAGTGGATAAACCTATATCCAAAGTGTAATTGCTATCTCCTGCATTCCGTCTTCAAAATGAGCCTCTTTGTTTTGAGCTTCCCTTGAACAAAACCTTCCGTTGCTCCATTTTGTATAAGATAAAACATATAGAACCCCAATATATACAACCTTAATAGCAAACTTAATTATACATGCTCTAGCGTTAATTGCAGTTACATTAGTCTTGGTTATTTGGATTTTGGCTTGCATTAAACATGAGCTGGTATCAATTTATCAATCACACTAAATCAAATTTTGCATTATTTAAACACACACAAATTACAACCCTACCTATACTAAGAGAAAAGACACATTTGAAAATGCCTATTTTTATTTTATTTTATTTTTTTGTAATAATAAAGTATTTTACTTCTTCCAATCCATTTTTTCCTGTGAACAATTGTTATTTCTTCCTCTCTCTTTTTTGGGGTTTATTTTAGGAATTCATCCTAAATCAGGATTGGAATGATCCAAAATCTCAACTCCAGCAATGCTGTTTAACTCTCAGAACAGAAGGGAAGGAGCCAGACATTCCTTTGTATAAGTAAGGAGATTGGTTTATATATCATCACTTTGTGTCTCCTTTAAAAAAAAATAATAATTCCCATATGACTGAATTAAGTATCACACCCTTTGTTCAACAAAGGAATTAGTTTCCCTGATCAAATGAAAGGATACTGTTACACTTTGGATCTCAAATTCAATTTATAGCATTGGAGATATAGTCAGGAAGGTTTGTGCAGATGTGCAATGTGATGGCTGTGAGTACAGTAGACATTGATAGTCTCAGACAATTTTCCCAAACTCAATTCTCACTTTCTCTGCTAGGATCACATTGGGTATGCTTTTGGTTCTTAAGTCACCCAATTGCTTCTGCAAGTGTAGCAGTCATCTCCCAAGTTACTTTTCCTTGATGATGGGAATGATTTGAGAGGATACCAATAGCATTTGGTATTTTACTGACCTCAGAAGTATGGAAGGTTGAATCAACCTTGAGCCAGTCAGGTTTGAACTCCTGACAGTGAGCAGTAACTTAACCTCACTATATTTATTTATTTATTTATTTATTGGATTTGTATGCCGCCCCTCTCCAGAGACTCGGGGCGGCTAACAGCAACATGAAACAGCATATAACAATAATCCAATACTAAAAACAGTTAAAAACCCATTATTATAAAAATACAATCATACATACAGACATACCATGCATAAAATTGTAAAGGCCTAGGGGGAAAGAGTATCTCAATTCCCCCATGCCTGGTGGCAGATGTGGGTTTTAAGCAGCTTACGAAAGGCAAGGAGGGTGGGGGCAATTCTGATCTCTGTTGGGAGTTGGTTCCAGAGGGCCGGGGCCGCCACAGAGAAGGCTCTTCCTTGAAACATGATGGTATATGCATACATATGTATATATGTCCACAATACATAGTGCCTTTAACAGCAAATGAAAGAACGGGGGGAAAAAATATCACCCAGGGAAGTTAATCTTGTAATGTTAGCACAGGCTGGTCCATTGGTGAACATTCCTACCTGCTTTCCATGTAGTTTTCTATTCATGCTGTCTTCAGACCTGATAGGAACAGACTTTTTTTTTTTTTTTTTTTAGCAAAATGGTTACTGTTAAAACAATTTAACATATGCATGGGGGAAAGACTGCAGAAAATGTCTAGATGTTTCATCATTTAAGATTATATTTTTGGGTCAAGGGCAAAATAAGAAGGGAAAAGGGAATTTTTATATATATGCTCTGGGAGTGTGCAGAAATTCAGAAATTTTGGAATGTAGTGCAGAACGAAATTAACAAAATGTTAAACATTAACTGGATAATTACAAAAGAAATAGCAATTTTAATTAAATATAGGGAATTAGGAGAATTCAAGGAAATCAAAGCCGCAGCATTGGAAAGTGCCCAAGCGATGATGGTATTAGGTTGGAAAGATTCTACAAAATGGACATTAAAAAATTGGTACTGGTACATGGTGGACCACATACATTTTGAAATTATGGAAATAAGATTAAACAATTTTGATGAGAATAAATTGGAGAAGTTGATGGTGCGATGGAATAAGGTAAAAGATTATATGTTAAGTAGAATCTGTGATGTAAATACGAAAAATAAATTGCAATCACTCTTTTAGTAATATTTGACGCAAGATAGAGCCAAGGAGTAATAGATAAATAATTAAATATTTTTTGAATCCTCTTATATGGGTGGCGGGGGTGATGGGGGGGTGTTATTGTTAGGTGATGGGCACATGCACTGTGCACTGTTATATGTTTCTTTTATGTAATTTTTTTAAAAAATCAATAAAACTTTATTTAAAAAAAGGCAAAATAAGAAGTAAGGCTTTGGTCAAAGGTAAGGTAAATGACTATAAGATTGAAGTATGAAGTCATTCTAAAATATATGATGCAGTGGATGTTAGCCGCATAACTATGTATATAGAGTGGAAGGTTATATCAGAAACAGAAGCAATTATTGTTTGACGGTGTAAACTCTGTATTAAGCATACATAAATATTCACTAATGAAATGATAGCATTGTCTCATAAAATAGTCTTCAAGGTTCATCCTTGTACTATGACCTTTGTTAAAATAGTTGCATTTCTGCTGAGATGTCTTGGAGAGAATATTTTCAGGACTGTTTGTTTTCTTTTCTGTCTGTATTGTGGCTTAGAACACTGCAAACAGTTGGACCCTCTCATGCCAGAACATACACTGTAGCTGTTTATTTCAAAGGCGAGAGAATAGGATGTGGGAAGGGACCAAGGTACGTACAGTATTTGAATACTTAATATATTCTATATGCCTGCCTATTATCCATCCATCCACCCACCCGTCTGTGTCTGCCTATCTATCTATCTATCTATCTATCTATCTATCTATCTATCTATCTACCTACCTACCTACCTACCTACCTACCTACCTATCTACTTATCTATCTATCTATCTATCTATCTATCTACTATTTATCTATCTATCTACCTACCTACTGAACTACCTACCTACCTATCTACTTATCTATCGATCTATCGATCTATCATCTATCTATCATCTACCGTGTTTCCCCGATAGTAAGACCCCCCCGATTGTAAGACATACGGGGGGTTTCAGGGGGGTCGGCTAATATAAGCCATACCCCGAAAGTAAGACATATGTCTTACTTTCGGGGAAACACGGTACTAAAAGCGAGGGAGTCGTTGGAGCAGTTCCCGGCGCCCTGGCGGCGGTTCCCTCCGCTTTGACGGCGCTGGTCCGCTCGCTCGTCCCCGCAACCGACCCGTTTCCCCGACACGCGTCTGGAGGGGAGGAGCCGCTCTGCGCAGTTGGGCAGCCCTACCTGCCGGAAAGGAGGCGGGCGAAGGAGGGCGCAGCTCCGGCCGCCCGCTCGGCTCGCTTCTACAACTTCGGACCAGCGCCGTCCTTCGCCTCGCATTTCCGGGTTGGCGAGCCTGGATTGTTTTTCCTGCGAGCGCTGGTCCCCGCTAAGCCTTCTGCGCCTGACTCGGCGAGGCGAGAGGGAAGAAGGAGAAGCACAAGTGGATGCGGAGCGCCCGGGAGGCATTTATCCGCCCGGGAGGCATTTATCCGTCCTTCGCTTTGACAGCGCTGGTCCGCCCGCTCGGCTCGCTTCAGACCAGCGCCGTCAAAGCGAAGGACGGATAAATGCCTCCCGGGCAGATAAATGCCTCCCGGGCGCTCCGCATCCACTTGCGCTTCTCCTTCTTCCCTCTCGCCTCGCCGAGTCAGGCGCAGAAGGCTTAGCGGGGACCAGCGCTCGCAGGAAAAACAATCCAGGCTCGCCAACCCGGAAATGCGAGGCGAAGGACGGCGCTGGTCCGAAGTTGTAGAAGCGAGCCGAGCGGGCGGGCGGAGCTGCGCCCTCCTTCGCCCACCTCCTTTCCGGCAGGCAGGGCTGCCCAACTGCGCAGAGCGGCTCCTCCCCTCCAGACGCGTGTCGGGGAAGCGGGTCGGTTGCGGGGACGAGCGAGCGGACCAGCGCCGTCAAAGCGGAGGGAACCACCGCCAGGGCTGCTGCTGCGCTGCCGAGCAGATCAGCTGCTGGGCGGCCGAAGAAACCTTCCCTGGGTCTTCCCGACTTCACCCTGTCAATTTGGTGAGTGGAGGCGGGAAACGGCGGGGGGGGGTATGTAAGACATACCCCGAAAGTAAGACCTAGTGGGGCTTTTGGGGGTAAAAAGAAAGTAAGACACTGTCTTACTATCGGGGAAACACGGTACCTACCTACCTACCTACCTAACTACCTATCTATCTATCTGTCATCTACCTACCTACCTACCTATCTACTTATCTATCTATCTACCTATCTACCTATCTATCTATCTATCTATCTATCAATCAATCAAAGTGGCGAGGGGGGCGTTTGCCCAGGTTTGCCTGGTGCACCAGTTGCGGCCCTATCTGGATCGGGACTCATTACTCACAGTCACTCATGCCCTCATCACCTCGATGTTCGACTACTGTAATGCTCTCTACATGGGGCTACCTTTGAAAAGTGTTCGGAAACTTCAGATCGTGCAGAATGCAGCTGCGAGAGCAGTCATGGGCTTACCTAGGTATGCCCATGTTTCACCATCACTCCGCAGTCTGCATTGGCTGCTGATCAGTTTCCGGTCACAATTCAAAGTGTTGGTTATGACCTTTAAAGCCCTTCATGGCATTGGACCAAAATATCTCCGAGACCGCCTCCTGCCGCACGAATCCCAGCGACCGATTAGGTCCCACAGAGTGGGCCTTCTCCGGGTCCCGTCAACTAAACAATGTCGGTTGGCGGGCCCCAGGGGAAGAGCCTTCTCTGTGGTGGCACCGGCCCTCTGGAACCAACTCCCCCCGGAGATTAGAACTGCCCCTACTCTTCCTGCCTTCCGTAAACTCCTTAAAACCCACATTTGCCGTCAGGCATGGGGGAATTGAAACATCTCCCCCTGGGCATGTTTAATTTATATATGGTATGCTTGTGTGTATGTCTGTTAGTATATGGGGTCTTTTTTAAATCTTTAAATATTTTAAATTTGTCAGATTATTTATGATTTGTTTCCACGTGTTGTGAGCCGCCCCGAGTCTTCGGAGAGGGGCGGCATACAAATCTAAGTAATAAATAAATAAATAAATAAATGAGAACAATATGATGTTCACTAACATATTAAATAGGACTCCTAAAAAGTGAATTTTAGAAAACTTCATCTTTTGTGCATCTTAACTAGGGATCAAGGCAATATATGATTCAGGGGCACATTGATTCTCAATGTCAGGTATCTAAGGTGAGGGTGGAAAATGTGCCTATTAGTGGCATATTGACACAATACCAAGTTTCAATTATTGTTGTTCCTGGGAGAACATTTTAAGTTCATAAAATATTCTTTCTGGTGACTTTGCTTAGTGCCAGAAGGTCAAGAGATAATGTGCCATTTATTCTTTATTCTGTCAAATATTTTAGTGCATTATTATTTTCTTCTTTTTAAGTCCTAGGCTCCTTTTTTAATATCTTGAAATTGTGTTTGGGACCATAGTAAAAAGAATTATTGTTAGGGAGAGAAAGAATTTTCATTGGGGAGGGGTAGGACACCAGACTGTATCCAATTAGAGATTAATATATGTATAGCTGGAGAAGAGTCACCCTGTTTAATGCTTGAAAAGATACTTTAATATCCACAAGTTCTTTTCAAATTGATAAGCTGGAACTGGGTGCACAATTGTGGTTTACTTTTAGCACACAATTGCCTTCTCCCTCTTGGTATCAAGGCCCTGCTACATCTGGACTCAGTGACAGCTCAGTCTAACCTGTAAACTGATTAGAATCTTCCAACCTGATTGTCCGTTTTACGGGGGGAAATGATTTCAGTAAGAAGAATGGGAAAAACATCTTAAAGTTCTCTACACAGTAAATGCCAAGTGCTATCTGCAAAATAAATAACATTTAAAGGGGTTTTTTCCCACTTTTCCTCAACTTTATACAAAGCATACTAATGTTGAGAATAACATTAAAACAATCCTTAATAAAATAAGAGGGTCTGGGAAGAAATAGGCTATAACATTGCTATCCGGTTTTGCTGCTATGAGGGGTTTTTTTTTGTTGTTTAATTGAATTTTAATTGCTTTGTTAAAACAAATTGCCAAAGAATTTTGAAGAGAGGTTGTGATGTTTAACGGTATGGATCTTTGTTTTTAAGTGGTGGGAGTCGGGGAACTGGAGGAGTATTTATGGTAACAACTGTCAGTAATTATTTGAAAAATTAGTTACTGCACAGCAGTTCTGGGAAGCTGTAACTAGCTTCTGAATTACATTTGTCATAATTTATTTATTTATTTTTGCAGCATCCAGCAAGCAGAGATGTGTGCAGCAATGGATGCACTGGAAAAATGTAAGTGGGTTTCTTGGAAATTACTAAAAGGGGGGAGTTGTAGGCATTGCGTACAACAGAGGGAAAATACAGGTTAAAGTGAACAAGTGAATATGTTGCCCCAACATTGTTTACTATTGTCATTCCTATAAGTAAAACAATTTATTGGCTAGTGGAACAAGGTTCTATTCTGTGTGAGATCATAAATGATGCTGAACTTCATGTTGGTTTTTAGGCAGGGTCTGCAGTAGGCATTGACCTCTAGGCTCACGGACTTTCTCTATTCACCTGTGTAGCATTCATGAAATACGAGTAGTCCTCCACTTAGGACCACAATTGAAATTTCTGTTGCTAAGTGAGTTTTAAGCGAATTTTGTCCCATTCTACAGCCTTTCTTGCTACAGTTGTTAAGTGAATCACTGCAGTTGTTAAGTTAGCAACATGATTGTTAAATGAACTAGGCTTCCCCATGGATTTGGCTTGACAGACGGTCGCAAAAGGTGATCATAGGAGCCTAGGACACTGCAACTGGTCATAAATATGAGACATTTGCCAAGCATCTCAGTTTTAACCACATGACCATGGGGATGTTGCAATGCTTGTGCAAAAAAACAATCATAGGTCACTTTTTTCAGTGCTGTTAATAACTCCTGTTTTCATAACAGGTCCGGATTTGATTGCCTGTCACTCAGACTGCTTCTGCCCTTCAAGATTGTCCAAAATAAAAATAAAAATCATGAGTGCTTCCTTGATTTTAAGATTATAGAAAAAGAATCCTGCAAGTTTGAAAGCACTACTCCCCTTCCTTCCTTCCTTCCTTCCTTCCTTCCTTCCTTCCTTCCTTCCTTCCTTCCTTCCCTCCCTCCCTCCCTCCCACCCTCCCTCCCTGCCTCCCTCCCAGAGAACAAGGGGGAGTCCCTCCTGAAAATTTTCTCCTTCCTTGTTCTTCTTTGGGCTGAAATACCTCTTGACTGATTATTTTCTAAAGCAGGAGGTTTCAACCTTGGCAACTTTAAGCCTGGTGGACTTCAACTCCGAGAATTTCCTAGCCATCTGGGAGTTGAAGTCCACCAGGCTTAAAGTTGCCAAGGTTGGAGACCTCTGGTCTGAAGCTGCAGCCGCTCCCCCGTCCCTTGGGGCCATTTTCACATAGCCTTGTTACAGATTGCCCAGCATTTGTGATCATTTATCACAGAGTTGAGCAACAACTAGGATCCCATGCACCGCTGCCCCAGGAAGCTATTGTAGAAACTTGTTTGAAAAAGTAAAAGGAACAAACATCTGCAATGGATTGTTTAGGAAGATGGGGATAGTTGTTGGCTTCAATCTGAAGGGGCCAGTGATGTTGACACAGGCTACATATAGTATATAGTGTACCTACATAGAAAATGACGGCATTGTGGAAAAGAACAGAAAACTTTGTTTCTAAATAAAATCCTTTCCCCCTGTTGAAAAATGTCACTTGCCTTTTGAAGTGGCCTTGTATTTTGGTGAAGGCTGAGATGGGGTGGAGGGGAATATTTGCTTGCTATTCTGCACAACTTTTATGTCTCCCCTTATCATCATAATCCCTTGTAAGCATTCATATTTCAGACCCAATTGTCAGGGACTCAGTCAGGTAAAGTACAAGAGCTCTCTGGCCTGGGTCCAGCAAAGCACTTAAGCCCATGCTTACATTCAGGCCTGCAAGTATTCCTCTGACATTGATGATCTAGGTATAGTGATTAATAAAGTCGCTATTTTGTTAGATGGGGGCAGTGTACTCACCTTGTAAGACTGATGGCAAAACTCACATGCTACTGCCAAATGGCAACCTAAATCTTTGTATTACAACCCTATGTAACTCTCCATCTTATTGAAACCTGACAGAGGTTGCTCTGCCTTTATTTATTGAAGCAGAGCTTTATCTATTGAAGCTAAACTTGTCCACTTCCATCAGCCAGCTTGTAATCTTTGGCCCACATTTTAAAAGCTTTTCTTTTCTTTCATTGAATACTTGCTTCTGAGAGATTTTCATTTTTATCTTTGTCCTCTGTTAATCATTTGCTTCATGGTATGAATGTGGAAGATATGGAGACCTAGGGTGGAACTTTTAAATCAGTGGCGAAATCCTTTTCCCCCCTACTGGTTCTGTGGGCATGGCTTGATATGGTGTGGCTTGGTGGGCGTGGCAGGGGAAGGATACTGCAAAATCCCCATTCCCACCCCAGCCAGAGGTGGTATTTGCTGATTCTCTGAACTACTCAAAATTTCCACTACTGGTTCTCTAGAACCTGTTAGAATTTCACCCCTGCTTTAAATCATGCTATAGTTTTATTTCTGACAAATAAGGGGAAATATTTCTTCACCCAGAGGGTCATTGGTTTATGGGATTCACTTCCAGAAGAGGTTGTGACAACTGTTAGCCTGGATAGCTTCAAGGCAGGATTAGACAGATTCATGGATGCCAAGTGTATTGGTGGTTATTTAAACGGATGTCCATGTGCCACCTCTATGTTGGTTGAGGCAAGCAGGATTCCCTTGGGTACTATTTGTTGTGGGCCAAGGGAAAGGGAGGATTGTGCCTTCTCTTTCATATCAAGATCCCCATGTACAATTGGTGGGCCACTGTGTGACACAGAATGCTGGCCTCGATGGACTTTGGCCCGATTCAGCATGGCTCTTCTTATGTTATTAGATTCTTATGTTCTTATAGTTCTCATCAGCGTTCCCCGTAAGCTGCGCACGTGCGCATGCATGCACCCCAAAATACCCCCCGCGCACCCTTTTCCATGGGTGCACGCTCCCCATCCCCCTTCCAGCCCGCGGGGGGCGGGGAGGTGCCGGCAGTAGGAGGAAAGGGAGCCGCGGCCGCCCCTGCCTCCCCACGGTGCCTCCGGCCCCCTCGCGCCCCTGGCCTCTCGGCCCTGCCCCCCGCCCACCCAATCCACCCCCTCTCCTCCTCTGCCACCTCTTGCCTTGGGGCGCAACTTCTCCCATGGCGGTGGCGGCTGCGGCTTCTCCTCGGGACAAAAGCGCTCCCAGCCAGGGGGCTGCAAGAGAGGGCTTTCTCTGTGCGCTTCGGGAATGCCCATCCCGCCCGTCTCGCAGCCCCTTCGCTGGGAGCGCTTTCGTCCCGGACTTTCAGCAAGGGGGCTGCAGTAGAGGCAGGGCAGGTGTTCCTGAAGCGCTCAGAGAAAGCGCTCTCGCAGCCCCCTCGCTGACAGAGAGAGAGAGAGACAGAGAGAGAGAGAAAGTAAGTGAGAGAGAGAGAAAGGGGGGAGAGAGAAATAGCAAGAGAGAGAAGAGAAAGAAAGCAATAGAGAGAGAGAAAGAAAACAAGAGAGAAAGATAGAGAGAGAAGGGGGGAGAGATAGAAAGAAAGAGTGAGTGAGAGAGAAAGCAATAGAGAGAGAGAGAGAGAAAACAAGAGAGAAAGAGAGAGAGAGAAAGAGGGGGAGAGAGAGAGAAAGAGAGGGACAGAGAAAGTGAGAAAAAGAGAGAGAGAGAAAGAGGGGGAGAGAGAAGGAGAGAGAAAGAGAGAGAAATGACTCTTGATTTAAAGCATATGGTAAAAAGCACCCAAATAATAACAGAGAAAAAAAACCCATCCGTTTGTGTGTGTGTGTGTGTGTGTGTGAACTCTTGAACCATTTCCAATAGCTCACCTATTATTGGAAATGGTTCAAGAGTTCACACACACACACACACACACACACACCAAGCCATAGGTGCCACCATCTTGTTTTGGCTTCTGCACATTCTCAGAAGCTTTTTTAAAGTACTATGCATGTGTGTGTGCAGCACATCCCTGGGGCAAACCAGCAGTGGGAGAATCCAGAACCCACCCCTGAAGTAATATTAATTAAAAATAAATATGCATGCAAACACATCATCTCCTAATTTGAGCAGGGTCCTTCAACCTAGCTCCAAAAAGTTTGCATACTTCTTGTCTTCAATTTAAATCATGTACAGTCTTATGAACTTAATTGGTTCCAGGACGAGGTTCGTAAGGTGAAAAGTTCGTAAGAAGAAACAATGTTTCCCATAGGAATCAATGGAAAAGCAATTAATGTGTGCAAGGCCAAAATTCACCCCTTTTGCCAGCCGAAGCACCCGTTTTCGCACTGGTGGGATTCCCCTGAGGCTCCTCTCCATGGGAAACCCCACCTCCGGACTTCCGCGTTTTTGCGATGCTGCAGGGGAATCCCAGCAGGGGAATCCCAGCATCGCAAAAACGGGCGCTTCGCTGGCAATGGAAGTCTGGAGGTGGGGTTTCCCAGCGAGGGAAGCCTCAGCAAAATTGCAGCATCACAAACGAACCCGCCGCCACCGCTGGGATGTCGCACCTCTGGACTTCCGTTGCCAGCCAAAGCGCCCATTTTCACGCTGGTGGGATTCCCCTGTTGGGATTCCTCTGCAACATCGCAAAATCCGGAGGTGGGGTTTCCCATGGAGGGGAGCCTCAGGGGAATCCCACCAGCATGAAAACGGGCACTTCAGCTGGCAACGGAAGTCCGGAGGCAGGGCATCCCAGCGGTGGCGGTGGGTTCGTAAGGTGAAAATAGTTCAGAAGAAGAGGCAAAAAAATCTTAAACCTTGGGTTCATATCTCAAAAAGTTTGTATGACGAGGGGTTCGTAAGACGAGGTATCACTGTATTTTCAAAGCCAGATGGCAAACATGTTTTTATGTTAGTTGACTAGGTAAATCTCTATTTACATTTTTATCCAGATGTGTAAACCTGAATCCTATTAAACAATAGAGAAATGTTGGAGAGTGATCAAGGTTTCTAAGTGATTCTGGAGAAAGTTCATAAAAAAAGACCTCTCCAAACTTTGTCTTCCATTGTAAACCAACTGGCCAAAACACCTTCTTTATGCACAGTTTCTACAAAAATGCCTTTGTTCATTGGGATGAAAGCTGAGCTCTTAAAAGCATCATCCACTCTTTGAGGAAAGACTTCTGACACTTCACCACTGGGAGATATCAGTCCCTCAGTCATAGTTTCTTTCACCTGCAAGATGTCATATTGTTTCAGAGAAGTAATGTACTTAATAAGAGACTCTTCAGTTCAAAAACCATCAAAGCTCTCCTTTCCATAGCTTTTCCTTCAACTTTTACTTCAGCTCCATTTCCCAGGTGGTGCTTTGTTAAGTCTCCTGTTCCCAAGGACACCAGCTGTTTCGGCATCAACACAAGCTCATCTATCACACATGGCAGTTTGTTCTCTGGCACAAAATTCAACCTGGGCAACACTTTCCACATTGACCTTCCATCTGGCCATTACCATTGTTGATATATTTATACACCTTATTTTGCACCACTTTTCCTGAGTTGTATTAACTGATTTTGGCTTCTAGATAGGGTGCTTTGGTCTTTAAGAGGCTAATGGCTTCTCTGTCTCTATTTCTCTCACACAAATGCCTGTTATAATAGTAATGGAGGAAAATTGGCTTGATTAGCTCCAGATGGGCCTCTTCTCATCCTTGATGAAGAATGATAGAATTGTTCAGGACTTCTCAGCATAATCCATTAATAATCTATGTTTTATGGTGGAATTTTATCATCATAATAAGGATCTTTCCAGCCCTTCTGCTGACATGTTTTATGGTAGAAGCTTGCTGAACAAGTATCCCTGAACACAAGGATTACTAATCTTCTTACATTCGTAATATGGTCTCTAAGCAGTCATCAACTCAAATGGATCTCTGTGAAAACTTACATAAAATAGAAAATACAGTTAAATGCTCCATAGCTTTGTGGTGGCATCTCAACCAAATCGCAATATTTATTATGGCACTGTGACTTATCTTGCTGCATTTAAATCATCCCTTGATTGCTAACAAATGTGATAAATCTTATTCACATAAATCAGTAGGCTACTTCATAGTAAATAGAGGATTGTAATACAAAGCAATATGTGCAACAAGTACTCTTTATCCTGACTTGATAATACAATAATAACAGCTGGGGGCTGTTTGATGGTGGCAAGATCATGTCATTGGCTGGCTTTTATTTATATGAAATATTTCTTCTTGTCTCAGATAATTTTCCTCAGATGGCCCATCAAAAACGGTTCATTGAACGCAAGTACCGGCAGGAGCTTAAAGAAATGAGGTGGGAACGAGAACATCAAGACAAAGATCTAGATGATTCAGAAGACATGAGAAAATAAGGGGGGAAGAAAACAGTTGTATATTTGCTTAACTTTGACCATGGCCTATAGAAAAAAAAACCAATCCTGGTTTTATGAAACTAAATGAAATCATGTTTTCTTTTGTGGTAGTTTTTAAAAATTATTGTTAATATGTTTTATCTCCATTTTAATAAGCAAAGCTGTATTCATAAAATTTTAAAATGATTTTTTTTAAAGAACATATGCTTTCTGAAGAATGCTGTGTCCCTAGCCTGGGTTTGTGAACAATAAAACGTTTTATTTCAAAGTGTGCCGTGTTTGAAAAATAAGAAAAATATAGTGTTATTCATATTGTTGTGTCATATGAAATGATAAGGTATTAAACAGGATGCCCTTATGCAGAGCGCTGGTGAGACCACATTTGTAATACTGTGTTCAGTTCTGGAGACCTCACCTACAAAAAGATATTGACAAAATTGAATGGGTCCAAAGACGAGCTACAAGAATGGTGGAAGGTCTTAAGCATAAAATGTATCAGGAAAGACTTAATGAACTCAATCTGTATAGTCTGGAGGACAGAAGGAAAAGGGGGAACATGATCGAAACATTTAAATATGTTAAAGGGTTAAATAAGGTTCAGGAGAGAAGTGTTTTTAATAGGAAAGTGAACACAAGAACAAGGGGACACAATCTGAAGTTAGTTGGGGGAAAGATCAAAAGCAACATGAGAAAATATTATTTTACTGAAAGAGTAGTTGATCCTTGGAACAAACTTCCAGCAGACATGGTTGGTAAATCCACAGTAAAGGAATTTAAACATGCCTGGGATAAATATATATCCATTGTAAGATAAAATACAGGAAATAGTATAAGGGCAGACTAGATGGATCATGAGGTCTTTTTCTGCTGTCAGTCTTCTATGTTTCTATGTTGTATGTTTCCACTACATTCTGCCTATGCCACACTAGAGTTAAGAAGATGCATACTAAATGATCTCAAGGTGCAAATGACCAGACTCAAATTATTCTATTTTGGACACATTATGCAAAACCCCACTTCTTTGGAGAAAGCTCTAATACTGGGGAAAATGGATAGAAAGAGAAAATGAGAAAAACCAGCAGAGAGGAGTGGCTTCAATTAAACTGGCAATGCATCCATCCGAAGGACCAAGTTAAGCACAGATTGCTATGGAGAAATGCAATCCTAATATAGATATAGATATGTATTAAACTGTGTTTGTCTTGGAAACATCTTCACAGATATTAGCCCTAACTCTAAATATAACTTGGTCAGTTATCAGTTTTACAGAAGGGTTGCTTATGAAGGGCCGATATGTAATCAAAACACATTCACCATTAACTCAGTTGACCAGTGCCATTTAATTCAGGTTTTCCTTCCAACATATGTGTTTCTCATCTTTTTCTCTTTTTTTGCAGTTGGGAAATCTTGTTATCTTGTTATCTTTCAAGGTATCACATTTTGCCTCAATTTACTAATCTGATTTTAGAACTTAGATTATATATTTATTTCGTGTCCTGGTCTTTGAAAGCTTTGAAAGTTGGAAAATGTTCACCACTCATAAACAATATTTGCATTTATTGTTACTTCTTGTCAGTGCTAATTTTTACCAGATTTATTCCACATTTAAAAAAAGTTAATATAGTTTGTTAAATGGTGTGAGGAAAGTGATATTTCTTAATCTTTCCAATTTTTGTTTTCAGTTGCTATTTAAAGCATTGGTTATTTATTTTTCAAGGAACCAGTTATGCAATTTTTGCAGTGATGATGCAAATATATTTATTACACACATATAGTGTGTGTGTGTGTGTTTGTGTGTGTCTGGAAATACAAGCAATTATGAAATTCCGTGATGATTATACGAAATCAGAACCACAACAGTAGCATGAAGAAAATACTTAGGTCTAGGTGCTATTCTGAAATTTATCATTCCAAAAATGGAACGTTAATGTAGCATTTTTTATTCATCTTTGATGTAATACATTAAAGTTAGAAACATTGTTTTTCAATGTAGGCCTGTTTTTATATTATCCAGTTTTTTTAGGAAAAAAAATATAAATCATAAATCTGCAAATTCCATAAATAATTTTAATTGCATCAAAAATAATTTCATTTTCTAGCCAGTAGCTGTTATTGTTTTAATACTATGTAAAGTAGGAGTCCAAAATATTTTAGTAATTACGATCAACCAATAATAATAATAATAAAACTGCTTTAAATGCTCAACATCATTCTCAATCATCTTAATCATCAGTATATTTTTACATTTCACTGATACCTAAATATTTTAACATGGGAAGTTTTACTTTAAATAATAGATGTATTTTGGGATGTTTCCTTCTTTTGGTAGGCGATCTGCTTATCAGAATCACAAGCGCTTTAGTTGTTTATTGAGACCAAGATCACTCAAGCTTGATGAACTCTCTTGTTCCCATTACATTGAACCATTTCACCTGGTCAAGCAGGAAGGGCATGGTATAGACCTTTGACTAAATTATTTTCCTTTGACTAAATAATTTTGATGGGTGGGATCTAGGAGGAGAGCCTTCTCTGTCATTGACTCCATCTCGTGAAACATCCTACCTCTGAAAGTGAGGTTGGCCTCTATTCATTTGACCTTCTTGAACAGTGTTAAGACCTGGTTCAACCACCTAGTTGGAGTAATAAACAGCCACGGGATAGCTGGTTTCATGTGGAGGGTCCTTCAGATTTTTTTGTATCTTTTTTATGGTCTCTATTATAAATCAACCAGAGTTAGTGATACGGTGAGATGGGTGGTGTATAAATTTGACCAATTAATAAATAAAGTGTAGTACTTTGGAGTCATTGCTAAAGATAGGTAAATGTATCCTGAAAAAGTAATTTTTAGAATTAATAGTGGGCTCTATCCTTACTTCATCCTATAATGAAAAAGGAAGGAAGGAGAGAGAAAGAAAGGGAAGGAAGGAAAGAAACAAAAAAAGAAAGGAAAGAAAGAAAGAAAGAAAAAAGAAGGAAAGAAAGAAAGAAAGAAAGAAAAAGAAGGAAAGAACCTTGGGTATCTTGAGTCCCAGTTAGAAAAGTAAATATATTCTCCCAGGCAGCTTTCATTGATTATGTCAGCCATAATTGTAACTCAACTTGTCATAACAAAGTTTGTACGGGAATATAATCCAGCAAAAAAAAAGCCATTTCGAACTCACTGGATATTAAACATGCTAATGTTATTCAATATCCAATTACAGAGTTTCTGGAAAGACAATTAAAATTCTGGAAGATAAGGAGTCTCGGTGACTTCATTGGACAGGTCAGCCAAAACTGCCTTATCAGCCATCTGTTCTTGGGGTGATAAAGATTTTCAATTGCTATCATAAACTTTCAAACTTTGTCATAATTAGTGCTGGAGAGGGGGTGGTTTATTTTAGTCCTTGAAGAGCTGGCCCAGACCTTTGCTGGAGAAGGTTTCATTTGGTGATATTCTTGGCACTTTGAGATGCTTTTTGTGTTAGGAAGAAAACTGCTAAAATCAAACAATGTGCTTTTAAAGATCAAATGTGGGTATTACTGTAGCCTGAATGTTCCATTTCCAGGTGAGGAAATTTCTTATGATAGTTTCATTGGGCAACCACCTTAAATGATGGATGATCTCTGGCGGGCCTGGGACAGGGGTTTATCCTCTGTCCTGGTGCTTCTTGACCTCTCAGCGGCTTTTGATACCATCGACCATGGTATCCTTCTGCGCCGACTGGAGGGGTTGGGAGTGGGAGGCACTATCCTTCAGTAGTTCTCCTCCTACCTCTCCAGACGGTTGCAGTCGGTGTTAGTGGGGGGTCAGAGGTCGACCTCTAGGCTTCTCCCTTGTGGGGTGCCTCAGGAGTTGGTCCTCTCCCCCCTGCTATTTAATATCTACATGAAACCGCTGGGCGTGGGCATGGGGTGAGGTATCATCAGTACACTGATGATACCCAGCTGTACATCTCCACCCCATGTCCAGTCAACGAAGCAGTGGAAGTGATGTGCCGCTGCCTGGAGGCTGTTAGGGTCTGGATGGCTGTCAACAGACTCAAACTCAACCCTGATAAGATGGAGTGGCTGTGGGTTTTGCCTCCCAAGGACAATTCCATCTGTCTATCCATAACCCTGGGGGGGGGAATTACTGACCCCCTCAGAGAGAGTCTGCAACTTGGGCGTCCTCCTTGATCCATAGCTTACATTAGAGAATCATCTTTCAGCTGTGGCGAGGAGGGCATTTGCCCAGGTTCGCCTGGAGCACCAGTTGTGGCCCTATCGACCAGGACTCACTTCTCACAGTCACTCATGCCCTCATCCCCTCGAGGTTCGACTACTGTAATGCTCTCTACATGGGGCTACCTTTGAAGAGTGTTCGGAAACTTCAGATCATGCAGAATGCAGCTGCGAGAACAATCATGAGCTTCCCCAGGTATACCCATGTTACACCAACACTCCACAGTCTGCATTTGTTGCTGATCAGTTTCCGGTCACAATTCAAAGTGTTGGTTATGACCTATAAAGCCCTTCATGGCATCGGACCAGAATATCTCTGGGACCGCCTTCTGCTGCATGAATCCCAGTGACTGGTTAGGTCCTACAGAGTTGGCCTTCTTCAAGTCCTGTTGATGAAACAATGTTGTCTGGCGGGACCCAGGGGAAGAGCCTTCTCTGTGGCGGCCCTGACCCTCTGGAATCAACTCCCCCCCGAAATTAGGATTGCCCCACCCTCCTTGCCTTTCGCAAACTCCTTAAACCCACCTCTGCCGTCAGGCATGGAGAAATTGATCCCCCTGGGCCATTTCCGCTTTATGTATGGTTTGTATGAGATGTATGATTGTTTTTTATATTAAGGGTTTTAAATTGTTTTGACCATTGGATTTGTACTGTTTTGTTGTTGTGAGCCGCTCCGAGTCTCCGGAGAGAGGCGGCATACAAATCTAGTAAATAATAAGAATAAGAATAAATGACAGGGTGGTCGAGTTTCAAAGTGTGCTTTACTTTATCAGAGCTGTGGTCTAGGAGAAAGTGAACCAGTGTGTCTCTTCTGAGAGTCAAGAGGCAACTCAGCTTCAGTATACCTGATTATGGAAGAGAGGCAGGTTAAGCCTCCATAACTTGAAACAAGTTTAGAGGAGATGCTGCATCATGATAAGTAACTGCAGTGGTACCTCTACTTACGAACTTAATTCATTCCGTGACCAGGTTCTTAAGTAGAAAAGTTTGCAAGAAGAAGCAATTTTTCCCATAGGAATCAATATAAAAGCAAATAATGCCTGCAATTGGGGAAGCCACAGGGAGGCCCTGTTTCCTCCCAGGAGATTTCTAGAGAGGCCCCACAGACGCATCTCCCTGCATTTTCCAGTTACAGTTTCAGAGGCTCAGGTTTGTAAGTCAAAAATGGTTCTTGAGAAGAGGCAAAAAAGTCTTGAACACCTCGTTCTTATCTAGAAAAGTTCGTAGGTAGAGGCGTTTGTAGATAGAGATACCACTGTACCTTGCACAAAGCAAAATATTCTAAATAAAACAGCCTGGTCCACAGCAGCTAAATAAAAACTGAATTCTAAATTTCTCCATCCAATCATCTCTCTGCTGTACTTTATATGATAAGTGCTGGTCCCAAATAATTTTCTACCAGAGACCAATCCTCTGCACCATTGCACTTTGTAACTACTACTTGACATGTTTACATCTTGTATTTTTTCAGTATAGTTGCTTAGTTTGGTGTTATGACAAGTGATGTTTTAGAATTTAAGAAAACTTTGTTTTGTACTGCACTGGTTTATATCCTGGGAATTTAAAGCAACCTATGTGGGTTTTTTTGCAAAGTTTCTCTCTCCCCCCTTTCCCCTGCTCAACTATACAGGGTGTGTTCCAAAAGTAATGTAATTATTTTTTTAAAGTAATTTATTGAACAGATTTGCACAAATACTTAGAATTCTTCAAAGTACTGTCCTTGGGCCTCTACACATTTTTTCCAGTGACTCTGCCATGACTGGTATGTGCCCTGGAAGGCGTCTTCGGGGAACTCTCACAAGGTCTTCGTGACAGCTGATTGGATCTCTTCTATGGACAGGGCTCCTTTCAGGGCTGGGAAGAAAAAGAAGTCTGCTGAGGCGACGTCAGGACTATAAGGGGGGTGGGGCAGCGTTGGCACCAGGTGTTTGGCCAGGAACTCGTGGACTCGTAGTCTGTTGTGGTAAGGCGCGTTTTTCATCCATAGAATAGATCCAGTCAGCCGTGATGAAGACCTTGCGAGAGGTCCTCGAAGACGCCTTCCAGGGCACATACCGGTCATGGCAGAGTCGCTGGAAAAAATGTATACAGGCCCAGGGACAGTTCTTCGAAAAATTTTAAGTGTTTGTGCAAATGTGTTCAATAAATTACTTTAAAAAAAATAATTACATTACTTTTGGAAAACGCACCCTGTAAAAGTAGTTGAATTGAGAGAAATTCTCTGGTACTATGTCACTTTGATGGAATACTTATGTCTGAAAGGTAATTCATGTTATACAAATTCTCGATTCAGTTCAACATTAAAGATGACTTCAGACAGTCAACCAAAGGAGACTGGTGGTTCATGAGGTTAGGACACTGAGCGGATGATCATCAGGCTTGCTTTTGAAACCCAATTGCTGCCATGGAGGGGGTGATTCCTGTCACACACTCCAGCATCATCCCACCCAGCAGTTCAAAAGCTGATGACCATGACTAGACAGATGAATTCCACTTTGGTGTGCAACTTAATAGGGACATGAAAAGAACCCCCAACTGGGCATCTCCTGGGCAACAGTCCTTTCAATCCTTTCAACCTGGAAGTGCTTCGACACGAATATAGTAGTAGAGAGTCCAGCCGCATTCCATTGTTCCAAATGTTTGATATCAAAGAGGTAAAACACATAGGAGTGACAAATGTAAGAACATATTATGCACATAGAGATATCTTCTCTGATTTAAGGTTAGGTAACTTGTGTGATTTGGATTCATTAAGCAAAAACCTAACTTTCTAGAGAAGGTGCTGATGCTGGAAAAGATGGAGGGAAAGAAAAGGAGCAAGGTAGATGTTGTGGTTCAGCCTGAGTCAGAGCAAAGACCAGCTGCGTCTCTGCTGACTCCATGCCCGGGGGAGGCTGAGAGTGAAGAGGAGAGTTCTTGGCAGCCAGACAGGGGAGATTACAGTCAGGAATGTGACGAGGAAGAAAGGCCTGGGAGCCCTGGGGAGGGGCTCTCTCAAGCAAGTAGCTTGGATTCTTTGGAGTCCTTGGAGTCATTAGATGACAAAGCACAAGCTATCATTAGTATGCGACAGAGACGCATAGATCAAAGGAAGCAGCAACTGAAGAGATATTATCAGTGTTGAATGAGGAACACCAGGGGGTTGGGTGTGGTTCTCATTAGCAGGGAAGGGTTTATAAGGCAGGCAAACTCTTTTGGCAGCGTGGAGTGTTATCACAGTGGAGTTGCTGTTATCTGCCTTTTCTCTCAGCGTTTTGTTCCTGGCTCGTGGCCCTGCAGTCTTGAAGACCCATGGGAGGTTTGTGCCTGTTAGCAACAGCCTCGTTTGTCATCAAGGATCCTGTGTTTTTGTACGAACAATTGCCTTCGTGTACCTATCTGGAGTTCCGTTGTTTTTCTGACTTGTAAGGACATTTTCTGTTGGCTTCTTTTCTCTTTATCATTATAAAACTGTGTTTGGTTTCAACCGGTGTGTCTGGCTTATCTTTTTGGGTTGGTCATAGCTTCCGGAGTGACCCAGACAGAACAGTAGATAGTCTCAGTTAAAGGTGCAATGAGTATACCATTGGAAGACCTGAACACTAGACTAGGGACAGATTGTCATAGAGAACATCTATGTGGCTGCTAAATGTTAACAACAAAAACCTGATCAGCCCATAATCAGTCAAAACTGCATCACAGAAATGGCTCAACCATGCTTTTTTTAAAAAAAATTGCTGCAGTTTCCTTCTTTTGTTTCTTTTTTCACGAGGCCAGGGATGGTATATCCCGCTTTATGACAGATGCAAGCCAGTGAAAACAGGTAGGATCTCATAAATTTTTAGAGAGAATAAATGAAGTGTAACTGACCAAACTATCTTGTGTAAAAACCAAGTTCTTTGGGAAAGAAAATATCCTATTCTGCAATGAGAAAAGAATAGTTGTCATTTCAGGGGTGAAATTCTAGCTGTTCAGCTTGGCTCAGGCGTACCAATAGTGGCAGCTGCTAGTGGTTCGAAGAACCAGTAGCAACAGCAGTGTGAGGCTCTGCCCATCCACCCAGGCATTGCCATTTTCTTTTTTTAAACAATCTGCCCATGTGCAGAAGGTGAAAAAAACACACACGATGGCATGCATGCAAAGCGATCATGCAAATAGCGCTCACTTCCAAACTGGCAGGGAAAGTAAGTAGATTTCACCTGTGTCCTTTACTCAGTTGGATGAAGATGCCACACATGAAATTAGTATATGTTAACTTTACCTAGTTCAGCAGTGTAACGATTAAACTATTGGGGGAAAATAAATATTCAGTGGTACCTCTACTTACGAACTTAATTCGTTCTGTGACAAGGTTCTTAAGTAGAAAAGTTTGTCAGAAGAAGCTATTTTTCCCATAGGAATCCATGTAAAAGCAAATAATGTGTGTGATTGGGGAAATCACAGGGAGGGTGGAGGTCCTGTTTCCTCCCAGGAGATTTCTAGAGAGGCCCCATAGAGGCTTCTCTCCACCTTTTCTGGCCCTGTTTCCTCCCAGGAGATTTCTAGAGAGCCCCCATAGAGGCTTCTCCCTGCCTTTTCCGGTTACAGTTTCGGAGACTTGGGTTTGTAAGTGGAAAATGGTTCTTGAGAAGAGGCCAAAAAATCTTGAACACCCAGTTCTTATCTAGAAAAGTACAGGAGTCTGGATCCAATGGTATTGTAATTACCAGATCCTTAATGGAAAAATTCAGCATACGTACTCCTCAGCTAACAACTATATGTATTTGAATATTTGAAGTTTAAAAAGCACTGGAAAAAAAACCCCAACTGTTGCAGCATCCCGATGGTCTCATGACCAAATTCAGACACTTGGCAATTAGCTCACATTTATGACAGTTTGTAAGTTTCCAGGGGTTACATGACAACTTTTTGCAAGCTTCTTCTGACAAGGAAAATCAACCGGGTAGCCAGATTGACTTTACAACCCTGTTACTAAATTAACAACTTCAGTGATTCACTTTGCAATTCTGGCAAGACTCGTTTAATTGTCTCAATTAGCAGCCAAGATTCTGGGCTCAATTGTGACCTTAAGGTAGAGGGCTACCTGTAATGATTGCAGAAATAAACCAAGATATACATTTCTCACTAACATTGTTGATTGACTATCTTCTTATATCATTCCATGAGATTTTTGTTTTCTGTTAGAAGGGAAGAGATGTGCATAACCCCAAACTGTTTTTTATAACCACCAAGTTACCCCAGGATCCTGTCACTGAACTTTACTAACTAATCAAAAAGCCATAGTGATATGATATCTTATTATTCAGTGAAATAATTATTATTCAGATAAAAGAGTATTAAGTCCTTGGGGAAATTTATCCCAAGAAAACAGAAGGGGTGGATTTTCGTCCTCATCTTTTTTCTTGATGTACGGTATTCATATTTAAACTATGTGTAAAGTTCAAACTGATCTGAATTTATGTTCCTCTACGTGTTAGGAATACTATATTAACAATGTCCTTTAGTTTCCTTTTAAAAGTATTCATCTTCTACCTGGTTGCAGTACTTTTAGCTGTCGTTGTTGGGTCCAAAACTTTGACATAACAGAGTGTGAGAAGGCAAAGAAAGCTCCAACCAGACATTTAAAAGAAAGTTTTGTCTCTTGGGTCAACCTTGTCCTTTTGTGATTGGTTGTGTATTTTATTTAATGATACTGACCTTTGTAGTGAATGTTGGCTTCTGATAAAGGCTAAAATTGTTGACCTGCTGGGACTTGCTGCTTGGGAAGTGTTTGTTTGGTTTTTTTACTAGTTCAGATCTGTAAAGATAAGTCTTTATTGAACCAATTGCCTTTTTAATCTCACATTCTAATCTGTCTTGTATTTTTTTATTGATAAGATGGGCTTGAACCAAAAAAAAGCAAAAAAAAGAAAGACAGAAAGAAAGAAAAAGAAAGACAGACAGAAAGAAAGAGAAGGAAAAAAGAGAAAAACAGGAAGGAAGGAAAGGAAGGAAGGAAGGAAAGGAAGGAAGGAAGGAAAGGAAAGAGAGAGAAAGAAAGAAAGAAAGGCAATTTTCAACTTTCTTAAATACAGTTATAATGCATTTGATCTAAAATTCAATGATACATAATATCTCTATAATCAAACATTTTCAGTCATCAAATTATGAATCCTAAAATTAATAGAGCATCTCTTTTGATTTCTAGAAAAACGTCCAAAAGTAGTTTTCAGGTAGAAACAAAGCAAAAGAAAGACTTTGCTTTAATCAAGAGTTAATTTCACCAAGTAAATTCATTGGATAGGGCAGTGTTTCGCACCTGTGGTCCGGGGTCCCCTGGGAGTGGCACAATGTCATCATGGGATCTGCAAAGGATTGAAATAATGTTATGATTTAAATCTTGGTACTTCATGGCCACAAAAAATATTCAAATGGTGAAGAAAAGATTGAGAACCACTGGACTAGGGAGCTGGCTATGGTTACTACTTTGCTGCCTACTGAGGGTATCATATAATTTTTTTATTATAATATTGGGGTATTAGAATCACTCAAGTATAAAACCGTTTAAGAGCTAAAATACCTCTGTTTCTAAATTTAAATTCTAGCCCTGCTAGCTAGAGCAAAAAGTGAACCAAATTATTTAGAAAATGATTGTTTCCAAAGGACTGACTAGATGATGTTTTACAGAATTCATTACCTCTTAAATTTAGCTATCTGATAAGAGATTTCTATGGGCTGATATTTTGTGCCCCTACATACTTTATTTATTTATTTGTTTGTTTGTTTGTTTGTTTGTTTGTTTATTTGTTTATTTATTTGTCTGTCTGTATGTCTGTTTGTTTTATTTGTTTTGTCAAGTACATATTGGTGGTATACAAAGATATAACAATATTGATATACATGATACTAGTGAACAAGAAACATTAGGACAGGAGATGGAAGGCACTCTTTGTTCTGTCGGGCTCTCTGGTAGACTCCTTCCGAAAATTCACAGGTATAAATTTCAGACACACACACACACGTTTGAAAATTCAAAACAATGTTCTTTATAATGAAAAATCACTTAAACTAAGCCCTCTTTGTAGAGCAAAGAGCACTCGTCTCCAAACAAACTGGTAATTTGTACAAGTCCCTTATCAGTTCTGTGATACTTAGCTTGCAGCTGTGAGGCAATTCACAGTCCTTCTTTCACAAAGTGAAACACTTTGCTCTGGTTTAGTTTCAAAGCGGGGAAAAATCAGCACACAAAAGGTCCAAGTCCGCAAAGCAGGCACAAAACACAATGATCAGATAATCCTCCACAATGGCCAAACCCACAGGCTGCTATTTATAGCAGCCTCACTAATTACCACAGCCCCACCCAACCACAGGTGGCCTCATTTTCTTTGATAATAATCTCTCAGTTGTTGTTGCCTATGCATCGCTCTCCGCATGCGTGGCTGTATCATTAACTCTTCTTCTGAATCCAAGGAGGAGCTAGATAATTGATCTCCTTCTGAGCTGTCTGCCACACTCTCCTCCTCCCTGTCACTCATGTCTTCTTGGTCAGAAGAGCCTTCATCATCAGATTCCACCGGGGGCAAAACAGGCCTGCAGCATGTGGATGTCTCCCCCACATCCACAGTCCTTGGGGCAGGAGCTGGGCCAGAGCTAACCACAACACTCTTGTAGACTTATGTACGCCCCTTACTGACCTCTTAGGAATCGGGAGAAGTCAACAGTGGATAGTCTAAGGGTAAAGTTTTGGGGGTTAAGTAATGATACTACAGAGTCTGTTAGTGAGTTCCATGCATCAACTATTTGGTTACTAAAGTTGTATTTCCTGTAGCCGAGTTTAGAGCAGTTTATTTTAAGTTTGTATCTGTTGTGTGATCATGTGTTGCTGTGGTTGAATATTATATTTACATATCTATGGATATACAGTATATGGTATACCATATATACTATAGCATATTTCATCCATAGATATGTAAGTGGTGATGCAAACAATTGTTACTTATTTATAGAAGGAGCAGTAGCATCTCTCTTCTTCTAAAAGGGCAAAAAAAACACTACTTTTAGAGCAATTTGAAAATCTATTCATTGTTTTACCAATGGCATAGCACCAAGTCCAGCTAGAGTAAACTATCACTGATACTTGTATATGAAGTTGTGGTTTAGACAGTCAGTTTCAAGTTGCCCCTAACAACTATTAAGAAAGAATGTAAGGGGGATACTTGAGAGATTCGTTCTTTAATTATGGCTCTTTTAAAAATCTAAATAGGTCATAAATTCCAAGAAAAATGGTTAGGGAATTTGTTTAGTAGGGCTCTGTGCCATCTAGTTTAAAGTCACCTTCCAGAACTATTGGAGTTAGCCAAGATTGGTAAAATTCTGGCTGAGATAGCAAATTCAAAATACGTCTAATAAACAGTGGTGGGTTTCTGCAGGTTCTGACCAGTTCTGGAGAACCTGTAGTGGAAATTTTGAATAGTTTGGAGACCCGATAAATACCACCTCTGACTGGCCTTGGACCTGTCTATTCTCTGCCTCCCAAGTCCCAGCTGATTGGGAGAAAATGGGGATTTTGCAGTAACCTTCCCCTGGAGTGCGGAAGGGATGGAGATTTTGCAGTATCCTTCCTCTGCCACACTTACTAAGCCACGTTCACCATGCCCATTGAGCCACGCCATGCCCATAGAATCAGTAATTAAAAAAATGAATCTCACCACTGCTAATAAACTATAAAGGTATATGTCTGTCTTAGATAAATGCTGGGGAAAAGTAAATTCAGAAATTCTAAAGAATCACGAAGATTGATGGAAAAATTTGAATAAATGTTTAAAGTGACATGGTCTTGGTAAGCCTAACATTCCATACTTTATCATCATCTGATGTCCCTTATATGAAAAAGAAGTGGAAACTAACAAGAATGGCCAGAATATTTGAATTTTATGGGATTTTTATTCCGTATTTTCCATTGGCATCAAGCTAATGAGCCTTCATGGTTGATATTTATGAAGTAGTTACTTTTCAATCTTCCAGTATTCTACTGTATTTTTCAGAGTATAAGACTCATCAGAGTACAGTGGAACCCCGACATAAGAGCTGCTCTACTTAAGAGCAACTCGAGATAAGAGCTGGGAGGGGAGAGATATTTTTGTTCTACTTACAAGCCCAAATTCGAGATACAAGCGCCAAGGAGCTGTCTCCTGAAGCCAAACGCTAACTTCCGCGTTCGGCTTCAGGAGACAGCTGCGAAGCGGCGCGCGTGTTTTAAAAGGTTGCAGCCGGCCTGGGGGGCTCGGGGGGGGGGGCTTGCAGCTTTCTTTCTTGCTCTTTTTCTTTCTCTCTTTTACCTTCCCTTCCTCTATTTCTTCTTTTCTTTCTCCTTCCCACCTTCTTCCCTCCCTCCCTCCCTTCACTCATTCCTCTCTTACTCTCCCCTTTCATAAGTTTCCTTGCTTCCTTCCTCTGTTCCTGTCCCTTCCCCCTTTCTTTCTTTCTTTCTTTCTTTCTTTCTTTCTTGCTCTTTTTCTTTCTCTCTTTTACCTTCCCTTCCTCTATTTCTTCTTTTCTTTCTCCTTCCCACCTTCTTCCCTCCCTCCCTCCCTTCACTCATTCCTCTCTTACTCTCCCCTTTCATAAGTTTCCTTGCTTCCTTCCTCTGTTCCTGTCCCTTCCCTCTTTCTTCCTTCCTTCCCACCCTCCGTCCATTCATTCACCCATTCCTCTCTTGATCGCTTAAAGCCGGTCCCTGGTGCAAAAAGGGTTGGGGACCTCTGTCCTACAGGATTGGGTGGCAGAGAAGTTGAACATATGTAAATTTAAAAGTTTAAGAAAGTTTACAAGTTAAGTGAAAGAAACTTCATTATTCATTTATATGTACATGTACATTTCTTCATTAAAAACATGTCTTTCTGCATAATTTAGACTAACTTTGTGAGTTTTTTGAGGGCTGGAACCAATTAAAATTATTTACATTAATTCCTATGGGGAAAAGTCGTTCGAGATAAGAGCTGCTCGACTTAAGAGCCCAGGTCCGGAACGAATTAAACTCGTATCTCGAAGTACCACTGTATAAGACACATCTTAGTTTTTTGGGAGGAAAATATGAAAAAGAATCTGCTTACCAGATATTCATCTGACCATCTTAGTCAGGTCAGCTTCAGCACATTATTTTATCCCCTGGTTAGGGCTTTAAGAAAACCTTATTCGGAGAGAGTAACAATGAAAGAGCTTGCAAGCCTGTAAGAGCTGGGAACATCATTAGCACCTAGTTAGGGCTGTAAAGAAACATTTGGACCAAGTTAGAGCAATGAAAAAAAAACTGCAAATACTTAGGGGTTGGAAAACATTCTTTGCAGAGAGTAACAATGAAAGAGCCTCCAAGGTAAGAGTTGGGAAGATCATTAGCACCTAGTTAGGGCTGGAAAAAAAAGCTCTGAAAAAAGCTACATTCAAAGTGTAAGACGCATCCAAATTTTCAGCCTCTTTTAGGGAGGAAAAGGGCGCGTTTTATAATCTGAAAAATACAGTTATTTATTTATTTATTTATTCATTCATTCATTCATTCATTCATTCATTTATTGGATTTGTATGCTGCCCCTCTCCGTAAACTTCTGTGTTTAAAGCACTACATTTTTTTGTATTTACTGTAGCTTAGACTTTTCCTTCCATACCATCATAGCTTCTTTTTATTTCTTATTCACAAAAAGTTCAGTTTTTAATTAAATTTTAATGTTAACTTGAAACATTTTTTTGCCTAATGTTACCTTGAAACATTTTTTTGAACTGTGATCCCATCTCTCTTGGCTGTTTTCTTTTTCATATACAAAATTTGTGTGTGTGTGTGTCTGTGTGTGTGTGTGTGTGTTGCTGTGATACATTAGTTCTATCCATGCGTATTATTTGCAGGAACATTCATCCAAGAACTATAATGGGCACTTTTTACCATCATTTTGACACTACTGTATAGCTATTTCAAAGTAATAGCATTTATCCTATCCATTCTTATTTGTTTTCCCTGTGGCACATAATAGGTAGATACACATAATTTTGAATTCAATGAGAATAGAGGAGTAGCTATTGAATATCAGTAATGAGAAGCAATAAATATGTTGGGTGCTAGCTAGAGATTAGTAGATGGACAATAGGAATTAGGAAGAATAAGGCTAGATAACATAGTACATTAGTAAGAGTTGAATATTTCTGCTATCTTATTAAGGAAAGTTCTTATATCTCAGAAGTAGATGCATAATAATAAATGTTTTTGTCATTATGTTGCAATTTATTTCACTTGTAAAAGATGAAATGAAAATAGGATAATTTAGGAGGCCATGCATTAAAGAACTAAATTAACCATGACATTTGGTTGAGGCATCAAGATTCCTTGGTAATGAACCTGCCAAATTCCAGAAAGATACATATATGGGTTCTAAATGCTACCTCCTTGCTATTGTAACTATATAGCATAACTAAACTTTTCATCCTAATCTGCATCCTTGTCTAACAGGAGATGAGGAGGTAAGAGGGTTCATCCTTTGCGATCTTGCTGTTTGGATTGTGTGTTGAAACAAGGCAGGTGAAAACAGCAAGCGAGGAAGACCAGAGGTAAGGATTAGATTGCCTGATAAGTATGTACCTTGGCAGGTGCCTGTTAATAAGAGTTGCTAACATTGGTTTGGATTGGTTTCTTAAATTGCTTCCTAATGTGCAGCTTCAAAACCATAGGTGTCTTGAGAGAAAACTTAATCCAACAAAAGCCTTGCTAGAAGTGTACCCTGCAGTTCACTTTTTGAATAATAAGAATTATATGTCATTGGGGGAAGGGGAGGCCTCAGGATTTTAGAGATGCTTAGGTGGGGCATGGCCAAAAAAAGTTTGTGAACCACTGATCTAGACCGTTTTCATTTTGTTTGTTCATTTAAAGGCAATGAGTTTTAAATTATGTAAATTCTTTTTAGCTTTTCCTCACTAATTCATTTATTGTCTCTAGATGTACGCCCTCATTAGCTTTTATTTTTTACTAACTCAGATAATCCCAAACAAAAATATGTTATTTTCTATCTTCTTCCTCTTATCTGTCTTTCCAAGCAGAATCTCCCACTTTTCATTTCGGCTTTGTTTGCTCTGGACTGCCAAAGCCTCCATAAGTGCCACTGAAAGTCTCCTCTGGCAGCCCAGAAAAGCCAGAGGTGGCTGGGATTAAAGGGGGAATGGCAGGAAACTGGTCAGACCTTCGTGCCACTCTCAAATTTCCTGGGAAATTTTTCCGGGTTCGGGTTGTTAAGTAGAAAATGGTTGTTGAGAAGAGGCAAAAAAATCTTGAACACCCGGTTCTTATCTAGAAAAGTTCTTAAGTAGAGCCGTTCTTAAGTAGAGGTACCACTGTATTAGACAATAGCACTGGAGAAACAGTATTATCAGGAATCTCTGAAGATTATTGCTGAATTCGGGTTGGCAATAGATTATTGAAAATGCTGAGGAGGGGATATAAGCGGTGGGTTGTCATGATCAACAGAGCATGTCACTTCAGTTCCTGTAGTGATGTCTACCAAATATATCATAGACATAATGCTTCAAAATTGTGGTCAAGATTTCAAATACTTTGTAGGAAGGAGCAAAATAGTTACAAGCACTTTAATATCCCAGACTGCAAATACACATATTGGTTAAAAAGAAATGTGGGGCCTGTGTGTCCTGGTAATGTTCCATCTTTTCTGAAATCTTTGCTCTGATGAAAATAACTACTGTACAGGTGCTTGAGAGGCATGGATGATTCACTGCTGCTAGTTCTGGTTCTCTCAACTAACATGTGAGAATCAGGAATGAGTCAGGGTGAATTATGTGGCCAGTAGTTTTCCCATAAATGTAATGAATACCCAGAGATTGCAAAGACATTTCAGCCTGAAAGCTTTCCATCATGTTAGAGGTCCATTTCTCCTCCCTCCTCCCCAATTGCTAGCGTTCAGTTTGTATCATTTGCAAAGTCATATTCGAAACTTTGGCAACAATAAAAGAAAACTACAGACATTTTTTTAAAAAAGCAATGTCTATGATTGTAAAAGAGTACAGTACTTAGTCATATTGATTTGCTTCTGAGAGTTCTTTTGGCTATATAAATCTCATCAGAAATCTTTAACGATCTAACTCTACAAGGCCATTGTTTTGGTTACTTTTATTTCTGTCTCCCTTTCTCATTAAAAAAGCGCAGAGAAGTAGCATTTTAGCTGGAATGGTCGTCTTATCAGCTGAAAGTGCAGTTTGTTTGTTTTTTTAATATGCAAAATATTGAAAAATACAGGCAAACAGGCTTTATTGCACTGGTTTATCTTCCCATTGTTATGCGCTTGTAATAAGACAAAGAGAAATTTAAATTTATTTGAATGGAGGGAATAATAAAGATTCTTGACGATATTGTTGATGAAGGAGAAAATCTGTTCATCGTGTCTTGATCGTTCGGGATAGGAAGTTTGGGAGGCAATGCAAATATGACTTCAGCAACCATACTTCCCTCTTCATTTGTTTGTTTTAATAAAAGAAGCCCATTCTACTCACGCAGGCTGGGTGGACCGACTTTGGATGCCATCAAAGAACTGTTAGTTCTTCAGATCTAGAAGAGCTTTCTCTGCTACAGTGCCTGCTCTTTGAAACATCTTACCCTTTAAGGCAGTGGTCCCCAACCTCTCCAGCTCTGTGAACCAATGGCAGGGGTAGCAAGGGAGGGGAGGGTTTCACATGTGCACCAGTAGTGGGTTGCTACCAGAACGGGTCACATTATAGTTTCGTTAGCAAAAATGGAGGTGCGCGTGCAGCTCCATGTCCTCAGCATGTGTGTGTGTGTGTGTCTGAGTGAGATTTTGCTTCTGCATATGCGCAGGAAGCAAAACCTGCAAGGGGATGTGGCTGAGATTTTGTCATTTTTTTGCTTCTGCACATGCGCAGAAGCAAAAAAATGGCTAAATGTCTTGTGCACGCACGCATCTCCTAGCAAGATTTTGCTTCCTGCGCATGCGCAGAAGCAAGATCTCATGAGGGGACACATGCACACATGCCAGTAATGCAGAGCTCCACGAGAAGCACACCAGTAATGGCGGTGAGTAGCAACCCTCAGCTGATGTGCGTGTACCATTTGTACAAATGCAGCTTCGCACATTTGCCTGCCGCTTGCACGGCTTAGTTCCCAACCATTTGAGAACAAAACAACTACGTATTTCATAAATGCCTGGCACAACATGGGATTGCAAACCCATCAGGACCATATTCAGCAGTCCATCTGTATTTAAAATACAAAGGCCGTTTTTTTGAAGACAGCAAAGTCCACATTTTGGACAGAGGAGATCGCTGGTTTGAAAGAAGGGTCGAAGAGGCCATCCTTGACAAAATCGAACTGCCCCCTCTCAACAGAGGAGGAGGGATATGACATCAGCTATCTACAGTCTACAACACAGTTTTTTCAGCAATTCCAAGAAGGGTCTATTATTATTATTATTATTATTATTATTATTATTATTATTATTATTATTATTTATTAGATTTGTATGCCGTCCCTCTCCGCCCCTCTCCACTATTTGCACTACTTAGGTGATCCTCAGGGCACAGATAAACCTCCAAGTGGCCTCAATGACACTCTGAAAGAATGCAAATGAGGAGGTAAGTATAAATCCTTCAATTCCCCAGCATCCACTCAGACCTGAAGAATCTTCTTGGATGAGAAGCGAAACTTCTTCAAAGGAAAACAAGCAAGTCCGGTTGCCTCTTAAAAAAACACGCTTAGATATGAAGTTTATTTTTTTTTTTCATAATAAGGTAACATAAAATCTCTTCTTTTCACTTAAAGTAATAGGTTGACTTAACATATTAATAATGTATTCTTTTTTCTGTAATGCAATTTGACTTCTCGAACAAGCGGGGTATTTGCCACCCCAATTTTATGTTAAATGTGTGTTTGTATGTTTGTCAATTTTAAGAAAATCAATAAAGTTTATTAAAAAAAATAAAAATAAAAAAGCACCCCTGGAACAATCATAATTGGGATTTATTTATTTATTTGTTATTTATTAAACATATTTATATGCTGTCCAACTCCCAAAGGACTCTGTGTGGCTTCCAACAAATAAAAATAATTTCTAAAACAGTATAAACAAATTCTAAAGCAATAAAAACATCCACTAATAACCCCAATTAAAGCATACACTCTCAAACTAACATTCCTCATTTATGACTGAGGGGGATGGCTGAGAATCTCCACACACATTTTGACTAAGCTTTCACAGGGCCTAAAAATAGTAGGTTTTGATATAAATTATATGACAAATGATATTTCCAGTCTTCCCTTTTCAGAGAAGGTTGCAGAAAAAGGCCTCACGTGGCAACTTCAAATACACTTGGATAAAGTGAATTATCTAGACTAGATTTAGTCTACATTCAGACAATGTTTTAGTGCTGAGTGGCATTGATTGCATTCATGGATGACTTCTGAAGGGGGCAGGATGGATGTAGTGCATGATGCCTGACCTCTCAGCAGTGTTTAATGCCATCAGTCTTCTGAGCTGCTTCTTTGAATTGTGGGTGGATGGCCCTATACTCTGCTGGTTTTTCTCCTTCTCGTTCCTTTGGTGCTTGTTCCAGCCAGTGTTAACAATGGGGAAGAGATTCAGCCCACAATCCTTACTTTACCCTTACCCTCTGTTGTGTTTGGGCTTGGGCCAGCCGTTGCTCCCACAGATGGGAGAGATGCGGCACAAAGTAAGTGCGAAAGCCTGGCTGACAGCCAGGAAGACGTGGCAGCCAGCCAGGAGGATGAGGCCACTGGTTCGCAGGACTCAGCAGACAGCCCAGGGGATTTGGCATGCAGTCACTCAGTCTTTCGTCCTTGGATTCCTCTGCAGACCAAGTCATAGACATGCGTAGCCGAAGAGCTATGCAAAGGAGGGATCAATTGAAGAATTATTACAGGTCATCAAAGTAGCACCTGGGCTGGGTGTGATTCCCTTAATGAGGGCTAAAGGTATAAAAGGGAACAGAGACACAAGGCAAACTGTGGCTGTTTATCTGTGTTATTTTGTGGTTCCTGCTCTGAAGTTTCTGTTCCGTGCCTTTGGATTTCAACCCAGCTTTTTCAGGCACGTGGGAGGTGAAACCTCTGGGACTTGCAGTTTTGCTCCAAAGATTCAAAGGACTCCTGAAACGTTTCTGCTCCATGCAGGTTGTCTTTGTTTGCTTTTTCCTGTGTTTTGTATGCGGCTGAAGTAAACTTTGCACTATCATTGTTTCCTGACACTAAGGACTGTTTTGATTAACCCTTTTTTGTTTGTTTAATACAAGTTTGCTGATTAGAAGAGCACGTGTGTGTTTGAGTTCTTTTCCTTGGACTGTTATGCATTGCCTGAGCCCAGTCAGGCAGAACACCCTCAGGGCTCAGTACTCTTTCCTGTCCTGTTTAATACTTACATGAGGCTGCTGTGGGAGGTGGAATGAAATATTACCAACATGTTTTGGGAATGCCTGGTAGTGCAGAATTTTGGGCAAAAAGTGCAAGAGGATATTAATAGGATGTTAAATATACGATGGATAATTACTAAGGAAATGGCAGTATTAGTTAAAAGCAATGCGATGGGAGAATTTAGAGAAATAAAACAAGCAGCGATAGAAAGTGCTCAGGTGGTAACAGTCTTGGGTTGGAAGGATGTGACAAAATGGACAATGCAAAATTGGTACCGGTACATGGTGGATCATATTCAATTTGACATTATGGATAAAAGGATGAATTTAGTTAATGAGACTGATTTGCGACAACTGATATGATGATGTGTCAAGGTAAGACAATATAGGGCAAGTAGAATCTGAGACCAAGCTACAAGAATACCTCCGGGACCGCCTTCTGCCGCATGAATCCCAGCGACTGGTTAGGTCCCACAGACTTGGCCTTCTCCGGGTCCCGTCGACTAAACAATGTTGTTTGGCAGGACCCAGGAGAAGAACCTTCTCTGTGGTGGCCCTGACCCTTTGGAACCAGCTCCCCCCAGAGATTAGAACTGCCCCCACCCTCCTTGCCTTTTGTAAAGCTTTTAAGACCCATCTCTGCCGTCAGGCATAGGGGAACTGAGACATCTCCCCCGGGCCTATACAGTTTATACATGGTATGTTTGTGTGTATGTTTGCTTTTAATAATGGGGTTTTAGCGTTTTTTAAAGTATTAGATTTGTTCTTACATTGTTCTTGTTATTGTTGTGAGCCGCCCCGAGTCTACGGAGAGGGGCGGCATACAAATTAAATAAATAAATAAATAAATAAATAAATAAATAAATAAAAGAAACAAATTGGAATCACTTTATAATATGTAAATAGATACTTTGCTTTTTCGTTACAATGGTTTATACAAGAAACACCCCCGATTTGGTGGTGGGGTGTGAATGTTTGTCTGGTGGTGGGCACTAATCACAAAGCACCCGTGTGTGTTTCTATTTGAAAAAAATCAATAAAAATATTAAATTAAAAAAAGAAATATTACCAGTATGCAGATGATACCCAACTTTATATTTCTACCCCAAGCCCCTTGAGTTATTCAATGGGTGTTCTACCCCATTGTCTAGAATCTATTGAGGTTTGACTGGGTGAAACAGGTTGTGCCTCAACCATAACAAACTTGAGTAGCTTTGACTATTTGTACCATCTGGAGACATATTTATTCCGTCTTTGGCTCTGATGGGCTAGAACCGCTCCATTCAATCCGTGCACAATTGGGCTCATGGCTTCTACTTGAAGAACAGGTAGCAGTCTTTGTTCTGTATCCATGGTTACAGGGGTGTCAATCATTATTCAAATTACCTTTTGTAGATAGTTTAAAGTAATTGATTAAGCCACAAGCGGGAAAGTACAAACAGCTGTAAAAGCCGCACCTCCCAAAACCTGAGCCCTTTAAAAAAGGGAAACCCGAGCCGCATGTTGTTACATTTTGCTACAAAATGCTTTCTTTGTTGCAAGCTGTGGATTCCTAATAAACGAATCTGACCAGACCGCTGCATGTTCTCTCACAACTTAAAAGTCTTGGCTAGAAAGACTGTATTTCAGGGGATGTGCAAGTTGCACGCTTTTCCGATTGGGAGGTTCTGCACATTGTCACCCATGTTCCCATTTGGTTTACTGCAATGAGTGCTACATGGGCTTCCCCTGAAGAGCTTATAGAAACTTCAATTGGTGCAGAACATGATGGCACAAATAGTAAATGCAATTGTACACATGGCCCAAGTAACACCTCTGTTACTTGAGCTACTTTTACTACTGGTGTATTTCTGGATGCAATTCAAGATGCTGGTTGTCACTTTTAAAGCCCTACATGACTTGGGACTGGGTTACTTGAGGGATTTACTTTCTTTATCCAATTCTATCTATCCAATCTGGTCCAGCAGACTGAGCATGCTGCAAATCCCATCAACCAGAGTGTGGGAAGAAGAAGACCAGATGATGGGAAGAAGTCAAGGCATGTAATCCCCTGCCTTGACTACAGGTTACAAGAAGTAGGGGCACAGTCTTCAAAGATTAGAATGGCCCTGTTAATCTTTTGTAAGAGTTTAAAAACTTGACTGTGTACCCCAACCTGGACCTCCGAATATTTTAAGAGCGTAGTTTTCTTGGCTTTACTGGTAAATGTTTACTTATAGCAACTTGACTGCTCTCTCTATATTTATTGTTTTATTGATTTTAAATGTTTTATTGTTTTGGTACTGTAAACTACCCAGAATCATTTGGTTTAGATGGATGGGCATAGATATTAAATAAATAAATAAATAAATAAATAAATAAATATAAATAAATATGCTGGAACATAGAGATAAATCTTCCTGTCCAAGATGCTCTAAGTATCTTTTTTAGAAATATGAAACTATTGACATAATATTTACTTTACCAACAGAGACACTGATTCAAGCTTGGTCTGCTCTTCTGTCTGGATAGCATCATCATTCTACACAAAGTTGAATGTTGTGCTCTTTTTCTTTTAAAAGCTGAAAAATACACCATTAGAAACATTGCTTGGCTTCTGAGCATTGGTGACATGACACCATTCAGGTGAAGAAGGCTGGACTTTTTCTGCATTTATTTATATATGTATACTGTATATAAAGAGTTGAAGGAACTTTTAAGAAGGAAATAGATCGGCCTAATGGAGTATTTGTTTTCTGTTTAAAGTACAAAATTGCATCAGTGATTTTCTGCTATATAATTTCAGCAGTGCTATCTTGGAGAAGATCTGAGTTAATAGAGAAGTATGTTGCCCTATAATCAGTGATGGGCTCCTACGGGAACGGTCAGGAACGCAGTTCCAGTAGCAAAATTTGAAGTTCCACCCCAGAGCACCCAATTTGCACTGAAAGATGTTGAAAGGAAATGCATAAGCCACATCCACAGTGTAGTAGTAAAAATTTTGGTAGCCCATCACTGCCAATAATCATTCATTTTTTGTCTATCTATATCTATATCTTCTGCCGTATGAGTTTCAGCGATGTGTGAGGTCCCACAAAGACCAGGTCCAGGTCCCATCAACCAGAGAATGTGGCTTGGCAGGGCCAAGGAGAAGAGCCTTCTCTGCGGGGACCCTGGCCCTCTGGAATCAGCTCCCCCCCCCCAGAGATTTGCACTGCTATCACCCTCCTTGCCTTCTGCAAGAGTCTTAAGACTCACTTATGTCATCAGGCTTGGGGCAATTAGATGAATGTTATGTTCGGCAAAAGTTTGGGTTTAGGAGGCCACTGAGAAGCCCTGCTGCCCGGCTGTCACCTTTTGAAACAGCCGGGGGGCTTCTCGGCGGCCTCCCAAACGCCAAACCCAGAAGTTCGGGTTTGGTGTTCGGCGTTCGGGAGGCCGCCGAGAAGCCCCCCAGCTGTTTCAAAAAGTGACAGCCAGGCGGCGGGGCTTCTCAGTGGCCTCCCAAACCCAAACTTTTGCCGAACTTCTGGGTTCGGCTTTCAGGAGGCTGCCGAGAAGCCCCGCTGCCCGGCTTTTGAAACAGCCGGGGGGCTTCTCGGCGGCCTTCCGAACGCCGAACCCGAAAGTTCGGGTTTGGCGTCGGGTTCAGGAGGACGCTGGGAAGCCCCCCGGCTGTTTCAAAAAGCGACAGCCGGGCGGCAGGGGCGGGTTCGCAAGATGGAAAATGTTCATAAGAAGAGGCAAAATATATCTGAACCCCGGGTTCGTATATCGGGTTGTTCGTATGGTGAGGGGTTCGTATCATGAGGTACCACTGTCAGAGCCCTGGTGATGTCCTGCCTGGTTGAGCATCATAACTAGTACATCACACTGGGGGGAAGACAGATTTCATGACTCCATTTTGTCTATGAAATTTACTTCTGAAATACAAGACCATCTTCCCAAAAGGAATCTTCTGAGTTAGCTAGTAGCAATGACAGGGGGGGAAAAGTTTGTAGAATTGCAAGGGCGTTGCAAGGGTATTTTTGTAATTTACAGGTTTCAAAATTGAGCTCTACCTATCATTGAAAAAAAAGTTGTCATTGTGAATTACACTCCAAACTAAATCCTGCATCCACTGCAGAGGATTTTGAGCACTGTGCAAGTCATGTGGATTTTACTAGGTGAGATATGTCAACCTTACAGCAAAATATTTCCCTCTGTTAAGTATGTTCCCATCCTGTCTTCTACTTCAGGTGATTTAAAGCAATTGCATTGGAAGAATAGCCTTTCAATCTTGTCAAACAGTGCCTTCCCCCACTTAACATATATATATATATTCACATACTCAGATCCATTTATTTAATTAAAAGAAATCAATATAAAAAGGGGGCATTTTAAGGATTTGAAAACCACTAATCACAGCAAGCACTCAACAATTGATGTGTTCAAATTGTTGGTGCTGGAGAAAACTCTTGTGAGTTCCTTGGACTGCAAGATCAAATTAGTCAACCCTAAAAAGGAATCAATCCTAACTGTTTTTTGGAAGAAAAGATAAGTTGAAGCTCAAATACTTTAGGCACCTAAAGAGAAGAGAGGACCATGATGTTGGGAAAGATCAAAAGCAAAAGGAGAAGGCAGAGGATGAAATGGTTAGATGCAGTAATTGGCAGCCAAAATTTTTACTGCCGCATTGTGGGTGTGGCTTATTTTGTGGGTGTGGCTTAATGGTCATGTGACTGCGTAGGAGTGGCTTTCCGGCCATGTGACCAGGTTCAAGTGAACTGTTAAGTCCTCGACTTACGGCCTTACCAGTGTCGCTTGCTGGGGTGACAATTTGCTTCGCGTTTCCTGCACTCTCCTTCCTGGGTCGCCCCCTGCCTCAGGCTGGGTATCTAGGTGAATGGGTGCTGCCAAAAGTATAAATGCTGCCAGCGCTGCTTCCACCCACGCCTTCTGCTTGCACCTCAGGCAGGAGGTGGCCACATGAAACTGGAAGGGAGCCGGGCAAGGGAGAGGAAAGCTCGTCCGAGGCCAGGAAGGAGGAAAGAGGAAAAAAACAAGGAACACAGGCAACAGGGGAAAGAAAGGAGAGCTGAGCCGAGACCAGTAATCCAGGAAGTGACAGCCACCGATCAGCTGGAGTGGCACACACAGCTTCATTTCCACCGGTGGAACTGTGTTCCACCACATCCTGCCTGCTGGCCACCACTGGTTAGATGGTGACTGACACAATGAAAAATAGAAACATAGAAACATAGAAATCTGACAGCAGAAAAAGACCTAATGGTCCATCTAGTCTGCCCTTATACTATTTTCTGTATCACAATGAACGTGAATTTGGACAAATTCTGGGAGACAGTGGAGGACATGGTGGGTGGGTTCCAGTACTAAGGTCCATGGAGTTATGAAGAGTTGGACATGACTAAGAGACCCAAAACAACAACAACAATGAACCATGGAAGAAAACTTTTGAACAGTTGTCTTTGGCACCAGTTTTCTAATCAGAGTGAAAGTAGCAACAACGTGGTCATTTTTAAAATTTTCATTTTATTTAAAATGTCTTTACCTGAATGCCTAATACTATACAGTTTTAATAAACACTAAATTAATAGACTTTAGAAAACTAAAAGCTTATCGAAAGTGTTATCTGGATGTATTTACATAAACAGTGCAGTCTTGTAGAGAAAGGCCAAAAAACAAACAAACAAACGTTTTTGGATGAAACCTGCCATTCTGCAGGCACCTTATCTCTCTTCTGGAATTGTACAAGGGTTCACATCACATTTCCCATTTGAATCATTCAAAGTCCCCCACAATTCTCTCCCACCCCCACCCTCCTCTTTCTGATTATGGACACACACTATGCAAAAATAAACCTACGGAGAGAAAGATGGCATAGCTGCACAACACCGATCTGCAGTAATAGGACATTTTTGGAAACACCCTTTGCCAATCTTTATCAAAACTATCACATTTAGAAGACAAGAAAATAAAACCTTGATTTTGCAAACTGGGAGGAAAGAGCATTGGTAATGCAGAATTTACATAAAAGTAAATATAAATCGTGTGTGATGTATATACAATTATGTTCTTTATGTAAAATAAGCAAATTCCAGGTTCGTCCGTCATATCAAAGTTTGTGCAATGGAGAGGTCTGTAAAATCGAGGTGTTATTGTATATCCTTGCACCTAGTGTAAATGGCCCACATTTTCCTTCCTCCTATTCCAAATAAAACTCAAGGCCATTTCTCAAATTTAGAATTCACAAATGGCCTTATTTCTGGGCTTTTACAGCAGTTTGATGTGGAGAAAATGGAAATGGAAAGCCTTCACTGCCATGTGGATAACTTTCTAAATCTCTGTAGCTGAATTGCTATAGGTTTCAATTAGATTTAAAATGGACAGTTTTATCTATCATGTATACTGTATACCTGTTATTAAAAAAGCAGGTCAATAGTATATTTCCCTCAAAGTTGCTGGTCCATTGCTCTTCCCCTCCACAAAGACTCTGCCGAATTTGTCTGAATGCCAGACGAACCTCCTTAAATTCAATTTGCTTGCTTTAAAGGGACTTTCTTATGTACAAGAAATTTTGGATGAGAATTCTAGCACCGGAAAGTGTTGAGGCGTTAAAGATTGTCTCGGCAGTACCTACTTTAAACTGCTAATACAGGAAATGTAAGAAATCAATGACATAAAAATAACAACTTGCTTCATTCACTTCCAATAATTACGCCAACCATAGCATTTTCTCTTTAGAAAGCCTTTAAGCTGTTAAAGGCATCAAATATGGTTTCAGTCAGCACTCCTCAATTCATTTGCACACAAATCTCATAATAGCTACTTGACTATTTCCATATTGTTACTAGCTATATTACATTGATATGTGGCTATTCTCTCTTATAAATAAGGATGTTCTGAGATTTTGGCTAGTTCTTAGCAAAAAGTGGTAATTGATGTAAAAAAAAATCAAAATGCCAACAAACTCTGCCTTTATCCATCTCCTATGAAGATGCAAGAACTTCAAAAGTATGTTATATAGCAGTGAGTGACAACTAACCTTTTTAGCACGGAGTACCGAAACTGGAGCATGCTCACTGGAGTGCCGGAACCCAGAAGAGAGTAGATGGCTAGTGCACATACATGCAACGGGCAGCTAATCTTCTGGGCTCCACTGCATGCATGCGCGCCAGACAACTGGGTTTTGCGCAAAGACCAGCTGTGTGGCACACATGCACATGACAGAACCCAGAAGAGCAGCTAGTGACAACACATATGCCCACAGAGAGGGCTCTGCGTTCCATTTATGACATATATGCCATAGGCTCGCCATCATGTTTATACAGGATCAGGATTAGTGTTTAACCTATAAAATGCAAGACATATCAATGTCATATTCCTTTTCAAATGTTCCATTGATTTTGGATATATGTGTATTTGTAATCAATACACAATGTCTAGTCTCAAATAGACTAGAAGGACTGGACAAATAGATTATGCTAGAAAGCAAACGGTCCATTCCTGAGTATGCCGAATTAGAAAAAAAGGTTCATTGATTGAGCATAATAATATGATTATTATTGTTATTATTAATGAGCATAATAATAATAATATTGAGCATAATAACAATATGCCAGGCTCCTAGTCCAAAATTGTCCTATTAAAAATAAGATTTTACCCAGTTCAAAGTGAGTTACACAAGGATGAAGCCCAGGTATTAAAAATAGATGATTCTGAAAGTGCTAATGGGACTATAATTCATTTGTTTGAAAGTGCTACCAATTCAGATTCTGTTCATGGGTTCTTTAAAGATATTTAGTGGGATACATTGGCAGATATGTTTGGAATGGCACCATAGTCAGAAGTTGTTAAAAGGAACAATTGAGTATCAAAGAACATGCAAAGGATTATCTTGTGGGTATCTTATAATAGGAATTGTGCCTATAGAAGCATTTATAGGATTTCAGCCAGCCTTAATACTGTTATGTTTTCATACTGGATTATCTAATCACATTTCTATTATTCCAACATCAGATAATGCAGTATACTATTTTATTTTTTTTCTTTTTGTTGTTGTTTCATTCTGGCACTCAGAATTCATAGAATTTTGTGTTGAGTTGCATTTTCTGTTGCCTGAGGAGAAAATCTAAAGGTCTTAGTCATATATCAAAAAACTATGAACCAATGCCCAGACGGGGCCTATTATTGGAAAAATCCATGCTCGTAAATTGCACAAATAAGAAACTTCAGGTGATTAATGCATAATGTGTCAGCCTCCAGAGAAGACCATAATTCATTTTTTTTATTCAGCTTGGCATCTTAATTTTGATGCCACTATGTTAAATAGTTTATATAACATTTATGCACAAGCTGTGGGTGGCTTACTGTCATTTTATTGACAAGGTGAAACATTTCATCAATAAAATGCAAACTTCTGGCTCAAATAACTGGTACTTAATGTCAGTGATTCCGGGAGGTGGCGAAAGAGCCCTCTAGTTAAGCCATCAGATGTCACAGAATTAGTGTCTGTAATCCTAGCTAAATTAACCTGAGCCATCAAAGGAAATTTGCTGCATCAGGAGAAATGCACAATCATCGTTTTCATAGCATACACTCAGCATCCTAAGCAGTTTGACTCATTTGGCAAAAGAAGGTTTAAGGAATACCCTTTTCTATGGCCAGCATGAGGCTTTACGTAGCTCTGATTTCAACCAATGTAACACTGCTTTTAGGTGGGCTGACAAATGATTAATCTCAAACTTTACATTTCAGAAGCTGCATATCATACAAAGAACCTCATCAAATACAGGCAAGTATTATCATTATAATATTATATATTATATATTACTATCATTATATTAACCTGATCAAACCCACCATTTTTTGTCGCAATTGATCAGCTTTATGCATTTAGCACACAGGTTTGTTGAGCAATTATTCTCCTGCATTGTTACTTTTCAGCAACCAATATTAAGGCAGGATGCTGTGAGTCAGCAGTAAAGAACCCTCAATATTAGTAGGCATTAATAGTCTGCACTTTGATGAACCTGTTCAGTCTCCTTTGAAAACTCTCCAATGACTTGCAATAAATTTCACAGTTTAACAAGATGCTATGACACATCCCCCTCTCTCTGTCATCTGCCCCCCCCCCCCCCTATGTTTGGTCCATTGTTCTGCACGAATGAGCAAAGAAGACATGAAGACAACACATTACATGACATAATAAAGCAAACTCTTGCATATCATATTGTATTGCTGGTATGAAAGAGTAGAGTTTTCATTATGATATTTTAATAGGTATTTGACCCTTTTAATGGCATGTGATTAAGAACAGACAATTACAGATAGGCTAATGTTCTGCTGCATTTAGTTTCAATGAATTATCTTGAGATTTAACCAACAATTCTGCCTCCACATTATGTGTGCCATGTATTATTTCATATACCCAGAACATCGGTCTTCTTACCCTCCTCAATTTCAAGCTAAACAGCTTGAAATTTGTGTAGCCTTTTCTTACAAGGGAACGTTCAGTTGTCTTGTCTATGTTCAGTTGTCTTCCCAATAATGCTAAATACCAAAGAATTTACCACTTTTTTGTCGAACCTGTGCAATTGATATTTTCTTTGAACTGTCTTTCTTGACTCCGAGATGGAGTCATGAATCTTCTTGAAGACTGAGCATATTCATAACCATGAATTATCACCCCAGAAAGTTTGCTTTAATTATGATTTGTGACACTAGTTATACTGGTCTCATTCATAAATAATCTCAGGTTATAAACTATGGATTATAAATTATGATGCCTAGAATCATTCATTACACTAAATCAAAATTAAAGCACATTTTGCATTACCATGCAATGCAAATTCATTTTAGATAAAACTAAATAATATAGCTAAATAACTATGGCTTAGGTTTTTTTCAAAAAAAATCCCTCAAATGTCTTACATATAAATTAAATTTCACTCTGATTGTTCCTTATTGCTCCTTCATTATCAACTCCAAATTTATATCATTTACTTTAGATCAATATACACATACTTAATATTCTAGTTCCACAAAACAAATGAATCTATTTGTAGCATAAAATAAATCATTTGAAAATTACTGTCAGGAGACAGTACCTAAATTTCACGCTCTCAGTACCTAAAATTTCACTCTTTTGTTAAAATATCACTAAAGTTGCTATTTGGTTATTTGCACCACAGTATTCTGTAGAATTGATCCCCTTAAAATAACATATCCCAAGAGGTGTGCAAAACCTGAAATATTTAACTGATTACTTTTTGATCTTATATACTGTTTGATTTGATTTTCTTACCTGCATCATAAGATCAGAAACACATTGGTCTTATTTTGTTCCATTTTTTAAAAAAAGGAAAACATGATGAATGATTTTATTCATCATTATTTCATTTCACACCCTTAAAAATGTCCACCCTCTTCACCAGAAGAGCCCTTCGCTCCTCCACTTGAAACGGAATATTCTACGAAACTAGATTTACAATCCTGGATCTAGAAAGCTTAGAACTACAATGCCTTTAAAGAAGATAATATGCTGCAACGTCCTACCTGTCAATGACTACTTCAGCTTCAACCACAACAACACAAGAGCACGCAACAGATTCAAGCTTAATATTAATCGCTCCAAACTTGACTGTAAAAAATATGACTTTAGTAATAGAGTTGTTGAAGCGTGGAACTCATTACCAGACTCCGTAATGTCATCCCCTAATCCCCAACATTTTACCCTTAGACGGTTGACCTCTCCAGATTCCTAAGAGGTCAGCAAGGGGCATGCGTAAGTGCACTAGCGTGCCTCCTATCTCCTGTCCTATTGTCTCTCCTGTATCTCATATCTCTTCTCTTCTATCCCTATATCTTTTCTTCTATGCTCTCATTGATATATTTTATTCCTATGTTTTCTCCTCTATTCTTTCCTTGATATATTTCACTTTGAGTATATCCACTATAACCTTCGTTGCATATTATTATGTATTGGACAAAAGAAATAATAATAATTACCTGTAATGTATCATAGCATTCCCCAACTTAACTCTTCATTGGGTTACCTACAACTCCCATCCTTTCTTGCTAAGCATAATTTATTGGAAAATGAAAACAGCACCACAGATCTGGAAGACATCAGATTGAGAATATAATAGGGCATGTGCATGCCTCAGTCCTATTCATCTATTTGCCAAAACAGACATGGTATTTTAAAACAAACAAACAAAGGGAAATTCTACATAGCCACTTTTACTCCCCAATCCCCAGAATCTTTTCCATACTGCCCTATAAATACTATATTCTCATCGCCATGCCACTCTGTGTTTACCAGCTACCCATGTTCCCTGCAGCTTACTAATAAGACAACAGAAGGGTAAGTATGTATCTAGTGCCTCATATCTGCTTGTAGTGTTCCCCCCCCCCTTTTTTTTTTTGCAACAACAAGAACAAAAAATACACCCTAGTCACTGTTTAGTATAATGGCCAATTTGCTTCTCAATTCAATGCACTCTCAAGAGGGAAATGGCACAGTGCTATACAAACTTAGTTTCAGCAGGAAAGGACAGACTGGAAGACTTGGGAGATAGCTACCAATTTGAAACCCCTTATCTCAAATTTCTTCTGGGAGTTCTGAATAATTGTTCTCTGGGGTTTCTGCTGAGTCTCAGCAGAGCTGAAAATTATTGACTCAGCTATAGAAGTTTGATTAAGTTGTGAGAATACACAAAAGACAAGTCCTATGTTATGGAGGGTCTCCCGAAGATTCAAATCTACTTCAGAATGGAACAATTAGCTATTATTATTATTATTATTATTTTATATATAGATACAGAAAATCTGCTCTGGAAATGCTTACAAATCCTACTTTTTGAGTCATATTTTGTATTCCGATATTTAAGATGTTATTAAAGAAAAGAAAAAATTGCTGGATTGAAAAAAACACAAATTCAGTCATTTTTTAAAAGACCTTTTAAAAAACCAATAAATCAGTTTCTTAAGTATGTACTTAAAATTGGACAGATTTAAATTAGATATTCTGGCAATCAAATAACAAGTAATTGGGTTCATGGCTTAAAACAGTGGTTCTCAACTTTTGGTCTACCACGGACTCTAAATACCTTTTGTGGCCACGAATCATGGCCACAGACAACCAAGACTCAACTCAGAGTTTAAATCATATCATTTCTTCAAGCTTTTGCGGATCCCCTGTGATGACATTGTGATCCTTGAACCCTCCAAGGTGAACTACTGGTATCTGTAATACTGAAAAGCTGTTTTACAACTATGTCAGACAAAGGAATTCAGGAACACCTAAATGCAATAGTGTACATGTGCACCAGTGATGGGTTGCTACCAGTTCGACCCACTACGGAGAACTGGCAGTAGCAGCGGCAGCAGCAGGAGGCTCTGCCCACCCACCTGGAAGTCATCAAAAACATGCTGTGCATGCGCAGAAGTATGCATGCGCAAAGCTGTGTGCGCGCCTGCGCGCTCCCATTTCTGAACCAGTAGCAAAAGTAAGTAGAACCCACTACTGATGTGCTCGTGTACACACACACACACACACCTAAAAGTATAAATATCACAATAGTAATTACAGAAGAGGAAATCCTACAATTAAAAGAAACTAAATCATTTTCATAAGCTTGGATCTACGATACGCAAAAATGGAAAAAAATATATATACAAATGTTCATTTTAAAATGTGACCATTAAATAAAGCAGAGAGCTCATAATGAACTCCTCCTAGACCTCTTTTTGGTGCTGATTGTGAGGCAGATGAGTGGATCAAGGAGCCATTCAAGCCAAACATGTCATGTTGCTCAAAGCCTTCTCTGCCCTTTTCCGCATGCTCATGTCAACTGAGTTTCAGATAGTTGTGGTGGCACTTCAGCCTTGTTTTGTGACTTGTTTTTATTTTGCATTTCATTGCTTTCATTTTCCTTTTAAATTTTGACTCTTTGTAACATGCACCCATGTTTCATATTTCAATCCTAATACAGAGCCATCTCTGACACACCTCATGGCTAGTGTTGGGTGAACCGAACCTGCAAAGTTCGGGTTTGTACCAAACTTTGCGCGGTTCGGTATACAGTACTGAAGCCGGACCCAAACTTTTGCAAAAGTTCGGCAAAAGTTCAGGTTTGGGTTCGGGAGAGTGCCAGGAAGTGCCGCCGCCCAGTTGTCACCTTCAGAAACAGCCGAGGCGCTCTTGGCGGTCTCCTGAACACCGAACCCGGAAGTTCAGCAAAAGTTTGGGTTCAGGTTCAGGGAGAGCGCCGGGAAGCGCCCCGACTGTTCCAGAAGGTGACAACTGGGCCGTGGCACTTCCTGGCGCTTTCCCGAGCACCGAACTCGAAAGTTCGGCAATTTTTTTAAAAAAAAAATTCGGGTGCCGAACCCAAACCCGAATTTCGTTGGGTTCGCCCAACACTACTCATGGCCGATGCAAATTCTTGTTAATTGGTGTGTCTGAAACCCTTTACTCAGCATGAACCAGTGTTCAGCTGAATTATTATTGCAAGGTGAGGTCGTATCAAATGCAGTTTCCTGCTGCTTGCTTAGCCAGGCACTACTGTAGTACTAGTTCCTTATTTCTCCCATGTCTTTTCCTTGCTGCACAATATAGTACCTGCTGTTGGGTTAATCTTAGGCACTAGTACCAGAGTATATTGTTAAGAAGGAGGAGGTAGAAATAACAGCAATCCACCAGCTGAGCAAATGGAGAGTGATAAAGAGAACATAACAGCTTTGTTTTGCTGACATGAGTTGGTATTGAGAAATAATTAATATGAATTGAACTCACAAAATAAAGATTAGGAACCCTCTTTATGTATTATAGATTGGATCCAGACTCAGTCCTGCTTAAAATAGAGTGACTAAAATCAGTGGAAATTAATTTAGATATTTCTAACTTGAAATTCATTGATTTAAATTATTCTACCCTTATTATTATTAAATTGGTTTACTTGAAATCCATACATGTATTTTCAGCAATACTGTACTCTGTTTTTTTTTTATACATGTTGTTACAATCTCTATACATTACATTACCTAATAGACTACTTTCCAGGAATAGAATCTCTCTTGAAGCACATTACTCTAGCCCACATACTGAATTGGCTAGGACCACTTTCCAGGCACATATATACACAAACATATCTTTCCTTTCTTTTAACTTCTGATTGTCCACTATTATTATGTTTTGATAGCTTGAGGAAAGTGACCATTTCAAAATTAACCCTAGCATTCAAAAGACTGTTGTATCTTACAGTTAGCTGTCACCTAATGATGGTAACTGGAACCAACAAGCCCATAGTTAAGTGATACAGTTGCAAACCCAATCACCACATTCACCAGGCCAACTTAATAGTGGCAGTTCCAGCACTTTCAGTTGCTGTTGTTAAGTCAGATGTTATGTGATCATGACTTGCAATTTACTGTTGCAAGTCTATTGATTTTGCTTGTGGGAAGCCAGAGTGAAGGTTGCAAATGATGATCACATGATTATGGGATGCTGCAACAGCTGTAAATGCAAACAAGTGCCCAAATTGCAATCAAGTGATCATGGGAATGCTATGATGGCACAACTTCAAGGCTTGGACTGGCCATAAACCCCCTTGTTCAATATCATTGTAAATTCAAATAACACCGAACAAGGGGTTGTTATGTAAGAACAACCTGTAGCTCCCTTGTAACTTTTAAAAGATCTACACTCTTTTCCTATAATATATGATAAGCCATACCATTTCCTTAAAATAAGGTGTTCAATATATAATTTGCATAAAAATGTGTCTCAGGTGCATAATTAAAATATAGGTTATTTGGTGAGCTATAACATTAAGATAATCTCATTTACAAAATTAGCAGAAACATATTAAAACTAGTATTCCACTTCTGTTTGGGGGAAGGTTCTCCCTCAAATTGCTTTGCCATTTGGCCATTGAACTGATTAAATAAAAATGCGATTGGAAAAAATAACAGAGGTTTGGTGAAGTTTCTTCCTCTCTTGGAAGCTGAAATTACAGTGGGAATGACATTAGATCCACAAAGACTGCAGTCAAGAAACAATTCAAACCGATAGGTTTAGAGAACCCTTTCCGAAAACGGTTGATATATAGAAAGAAGTAGCGACATCACACATTTCACTGCTGTTTCTTGAAAAAGGAAAAGGCAACATTATTAGGAGTCTTTATCACTGTCTTCGCCACCATACATATCGGCCAACTTCCTAAAACGAGGCCCCCAGTCACTGAGGTAATCATAGTCCTGGTCTCCATCTGTGGTCACTGACTCTAGAGAGCTAAGAGAGTCAGCCACTGAGCCACTGCCTTCATATGCATATGTAGCTAATGAGTCATAAGGGGGTGCAGTTGGATCTGTATCATTCTCCTTTAACCTTTGGCTAATAAAATCTCTGACATCAGTGTTGTCTCGTACCACTGGAGTCCGGCGTGGCATGAACAGCGTTTCTGGCACAATGTCTCGGCGCAATTTATTGTCCTCTATGGCTTCAGGATTCCGCAGCGTGCCAATATCAAAGGCTTGAGTGTCTTCCTCTCCACCGCCTTCGTCATTGTAGCTGACAATGTTATCTCGGATGTCTTCTTTAGAGATGATCAAAGGCTCTTTCTTCCTTTGCCGCCTCAGTGCAGCAAACAGCACCACGGTAACTGGTAAGAAGAAATAAATAAATAAATTGAGCAAAGTCGGCTGAGTTGAGAGGGACATTAATTCTCCAGCTAATTAAAACAAAGGCAAGCTACCATGAAATTTGTATTCTTTGGAACTTGTTTTGTTTTCTTTTTTAAGAAGATCTGCAAAACAGCACAACCCATAAGCTCATTCTCACTTTGGAGCTCATCATTTTGTTAAGTACAGCAAAGGTTTGGTGAAATTTATTTATTTATTTGAAATGCGGGGTTCAAGCTAAAATGCAGATGAATTTCAGCATTTTTTTTTCATGTTGCAACAGTGCAATCCTTTTAAAGTCACAGAAATTATTTTGAGGTGAGGCAAAAGAAAATTCAGTTACATCAAATATTGATGATGAACTGCTGAAATTATTTGAATGTTGTTCTCTGCGGATTTTTAAAAGTGAGACAGTATCAATATTATACAAAAGGGAAAGGTGATAGTAACACTTTAAAAATGTCTTCCTTTAAAACATTTATTGAAGGTATATTATAATTCTTTATTCAATCTATTTAGAAATATGCAATTCTGATTATTTTTCTAGTTGCCTCTAATGCTATATTTGCTTTTGGACACTTAAAAAAATTGGGAACCCAGATTTAGCTTTTAAATGGCCAATTGCCAAAATTGAAGTATGAAAAATTAGGAACTATTGTTTATAACTGGTGGTTTAAAACAGTAGCCACCAACCTTTGGGGCACCATGGACGGGTTCCATGGATAGAAGTACCAGAGGGAGTATAGTTTTACAAGCTGCCTGCATCCCACAGATGGGACTTGGCTTGTTTGCGCAGCCTGGTTTCTCGCATGCTGTAGCCCAAGGTTGGTCTTTGCCCGGGAGTTGGGAACCTCTGTTTTAAAATGTGGAATTACCTCCAATGATTTCAGGAATTACAATATTTGGATGTGAGTACTGGCATAATTAAAGCTTCAAACACACAACTAACAAAGTTCTCAATGATATTCTTAATAAGGTATTTCTCGCCTTAGTTTAAACTTAGTTTCTTTTAGTTTAAAGAATAAATAATCCAAATAATTTAGTTTGGAATATTTATTAGATAATTCTCACTATATTCCAAATTCAAAGGCATAAAATTAAAACAGACACTTAGCTATATTCTCAAGCTGACTGCTCTATTCTTTCCCCAACTTCACTAAAGTACTTGATTCTGGAATTTAAAAAATGAGGTAAAATGAGGACCCGGATTGTGGGGGCAATATGTTGGCTCTGTTAAAAAAGTGCTATTGCGAACCTGTTGTAAGCTGCCCTTAGTCTAAGAAGGAGGGCAGCATAAAAAAAATCATATAGATAGATAAATAGGTAGGTAGGTAGGTAGGTAGATAGATAGATAGATAGATAGATAGATAGATAAAAATATTAGTTTTCTTATTCATAGAAACCATGAAATTATCATACCTTTGCAGTCTTCTTACAAAAACATTCAAGTTGTTAATAGAGCTACTACATGATTTTCAGAAGATGCACAAGGAAGACAACTTTACTGAGTTCCTTGGTTTAGAAGAGTCTCCAAATTTAAACTAAGAAAAATAGAGTGTCTTACACAAATGACATTGTTTATCCATCCAACCTAGAATTAAGAGGTGGGTTTCTGTTGGTTCAGACTGGTTTGCCCGAACTGGTAGCGACCCACTGGTGATGTCACGGAACCGTTTTAGTCAGTGCTAGTCCATGGGTGCTGCCATCTTTTGAAAATTATTTTTATTTTTTTTTTAAAAAAATTTTTTTTCTTCTGAGCATGTGCATAAGCCAAGTTTACGGCACTACGCATGCATCATCATTTTGTTCTTGGCTTTTGTTTTGGATTCCCCCCCTCCCCAGATTTTTCAGCAGTACACATGCACGCGTGTGAAAAGCATGTTTGCGCCCATGAGGTGCCTCCACATGGAGTGGGAGGAATTGAACCAGCAGCAAGGTAAATTAGGACCCCACCCTCTTTTAAATGCAGATCACATGGGCAATCCCTATGGTGTTGAATTACAAATAATATATCCCTAAAATGTTTGGAAATGGGAGGATATGGAAAAGGTCATGAAAAAGTTGCATGGCCTCAACAACTATTTCTGGAGTTTACCTTGTCCTTTGATCAAAGTATTTACTCATTTGTGCTCTATATCACCTAATACTTTACCAACCAGTGTAAAAATACAGAGCTAATTTGCATTTTTAAATTTATTTTTAGTCTGGTACTCTAATATCTCCAGAAATGAGATTTCATTCAAAGAAATAAATATGCAAATTGAATTTGTGCAAATTACTAAGTAATTCAGCTCAAAATATAATTGTGTTCTCAGTGCTCAAGCTGTTTTTTTTTTCATTTTAATGTGAACTTATAGAATAGGTCTTCTTAATGGTAAAAGAAAAAAACATGTTAAAAGCAAAGCTGAAATGTTGCTTCTCTTCTGGCTCTTCAGCAATTCATAGCACTAAAGCTAGGTCTACTAAGATTGAAAAGAAAATATGTAAACAAAAGCAAATGGATGATCAAATCATCTGCTTTGTTACTCTTAAAAACAGAATTTGTAGTTTAATTATTTTGCTGTTTTTGGTTAACTACCTGGCATTAATATTGTATTGGAGATCAAAGGAGGGGGAAAAAAAGATAATATCAGCTATTAATTGAATTTCACTGCAGGGTATAGAACTGCAATACCGATAATTATTTTTTTAAACCTCATCCTGACAGCATATTTTATTGATTCCTAAATTATAGAGTTATAGGGAGAAAATCAAGAAACTGTCAAGGGGATACCCTCTTCCCCAAAACTGGCAAGACAAGCTTTTATATCCAAATAGGTAGAAAACTCCACACTCATTCTCACAAATAAAGTTATCTAGTTGGATTATGAAATGTCTGCAAACAGGCAACTAAGCTCAGACAGTATCCACAGTTCAGCCCCTGAGCTACAGATATTCTCATGTGTCGGTGAATTTTTTGAAAACACTTTAAAATTCCAGATGATGAACCTTTCCCGCCTGCCTCTACCAAACATGTCCTGACAACATTTTGTTGTTGTTGTATGATTAGCCTACTATGACTTTAACCAGAGGTAAAGAAAGATCAGAAATAGTTACAGCCAAAATTATGAGAGTATAGGTTTCTTGTTATGTTGGTTCGCATTTCAACCCAGCAATACCTCTATTAAGATGGGGGATGATGGGAATAATAATGCCCTGATTGGAAGTAGAAGGATATTTCTGGCAGTTGCATTTAAGGAATTAGTATGCCCACAGCTTCTTATTGGGTGAACTTTAAATTATATACATTTGAATTGATCCATGTGAGTTCCTCCATAATTATAACCGCAGAACATGGTTAGGATTAATAATTCTGAACTTTTATAGAGGGTACATATTTGAGTTTGTTGATTAGATAACAAACCCACTGTAACTAACAAGTTAGCAAAATAAATTTGTGATATATTTGATTGATGTGTAGAAATAGGAAAGATGGCAAAGCTATGAAGATACAGTGGTACCTCTACCTAAGAATGCCTCTACTTAAGAACTTTTCTAGATAAGAACCGGGTTTCAAGATTTTTTTGCCTCTTCTTAAGAACCCTTTTCTACTTAAGAACCCGAGCCTGGAAAAATTTCCCAGAAAATTTGAGAGCAGCACGAAGGCCCAGCCAGTTTCCTGCCATTCCCCCTGGCTTTCTCTCTCTGGCGCAGTGTATGGGAGGCAGCCTTGCGCCGGGTCTATGGGAGGTACATTTATTTATTTATTTATTAGTTGGACTTGTATGCCGCCCCTCTCCGAAGACTCGGGGCGGCTCACAACAAGTAAAACAGTCACAACAATCCAATTAATTAAAATATTTAACGATTTAAGAAAACCCCATGTAATAGCAAACACACACACAAACATACCATATATAAATTTAACGTGCCCAGGGGAGATGTTTAGTTTCCCCATGCCTGACGGCAAAGGTGGGTCTTAAGGAGTTTTCGGAAGGCAGGAAGAGTAGGGGCAGTTCTAATCTCCGGGGGGAGTTGGTTCCAGAGAGCCGGTGCCGCCACAGAGAAGGCTCTTCCCCTGGGACCCGCCAACCGACATTGTTTAGTTGATGGGACCCAGAGAAGGCTGACTCTGTGGGACCTAATCGGTCGCTGGGATTCGTGCAGCAGGAGGCGGTCTCGGAGATATTCTGGTCCGATGCCATGAAGGGCTTTAAAGGTCATAACCAACACTTTGAATTGTGACCGGAAACATGCTTCTCCTCACCACCTCAAAGTCCCTCTTTTTTTTTTAAGCCTTAAAGTTTTGGATGTTTTTTTATTCCCTCCACCTCACCTTCTTCCTTCGGCAGCTACTGTCCTCCTCCTCTTCTTCCTCCTCCTCCTCCCCCCACGCAAATTCCAAGCTTTTATTTCTTTCCTAATGGTTTTGCATGCATTATTTGCTTTTACATTGATTCCTATGAGAAAAATTGCTTCTACTTAAGAAAGTTTCTACTTAAGAACCTGGTCACAGAACGAATTAAGTTCTTAAGTAGAGGTACCACTGTAGTTGCAACTGAAATGGTGGTTTTCTCATTATCACAATCAACATATTGGGTATCACTATTGATGAATACTCAGGACCAGTGTTCCCTTAAAATTTTTTTTGGGGTGGGCGGAAAAGTATAGTGTCTGAGCGGCAGTCCCTTCGGGACTGGGCGGCACAGAAATAATAAATAAATAAATAAATAAATAAATAAATAAATAAATAAATAAATAAATAAATAAATAAATAAATAAATAAATAAATAAATAAATAAATAAATAAATAAATAAACAAACAAACAAACAAACAAACAAACAAACAAACAAACAAACAAACAAACAAATAAAAAACCCACCCTGTTTTGCCTCAGAGAATTTCAAAATAAAATACTGTACTGTGTGTCTATAACAGTGAGCTCATAATAGGGCAACTCTATCAATATCAAAATGCCACTTAAATAGTTGAGCTAGTTTCAAACTAGATTTTTATTTTCTTTCTCTCTTCCTTACTCCCATTCTTTTTCTTTCTCTTTTCCTTCCTCTTTTTTTCTATCTGTTTCTCTCTCTTCCTCTCTTCCTCTCTCTCTCCTTCCCTCTCACTCTTTCCCTCTCGGCTTCTGGGCAGGTTTGGAAAACTCTGAGTTGATGATGATTTTTAAGTGAGCGATTGCTCACTGCTCAGCTTAGAGGGAACTATGCTCAGGACCCAGAAAATAAAAGTATGTCATGTGCTAATTCTAACTGTACTAAAAGATGACTCTACTAATAATATTTTATGGTTATATTCATGTGTAATACGCTTCATTTGTTCTTTAGCACAATTTACGTTCTCCATCCTACTCCCCATAGCCTTTGAGTTCATGCAAAGTCCTTTACCTAGCAATATAATTATACAAAGGAGAATTGCAATCAATGCGCCTGTGGTAAGGCCAGTTGGGTGGATCAGTGCTTCAGCATTGCAGGACAGCATTTTGCCTCTTTGGTCACAGGCACACACTCGAATTGTCACCGTCTCTGTGCTACTCTGAACTGGATACTCATTGTCTGAGATTATCACTGGTAGGAGGTACATATTCATTTCATGACGGCTATATCTCATTTTCTTTGTGAAGATTCCAGCTGTATTATCTGAAAAGAAAAAAGAATTTAAAAATATGCTAAGAAGTGAGTTCTTTCTGAATGTCAAAAGCCAAATAAGAAAGAGAGAAAATAGGCAATTAGGGAAAAAAAAACCAAGGATACCTTTGTTGTCCTGAAGGGTGAAATTGGAGCTACTGGCTACTTCTGGGGCCAAAGTGAATGAGAATTTGTGCCCACCAAAAGCATCATCTTTGTCAACTGCACTTAGAGTCTGGATGAGCTAGAAAAGTAAGAATATTGTTATTTTATCTTTACTTATGGCACGCAGAACAATATCTACACCTTGCTCTTATTCATCAGAAATAATAAATAGGTTGAAAGTAACCAGTTAACAACAAACAAGATAATAAATAGTGATTAATAAGGTTTATTTTTAATTCTATACTAATCTAAATAGAAAACTTTCACCATTAAAAATGGGAATTTGTTGGGAGGGGGGAGGCTTTTACTGTTGCTTTTATATTGGTTAGAGAGCAATTTATTAATCCCCAAACATGCTCACGTGTTTCAGGCATCACTGAAGGTCAGAGACAAACATATCTGTTACCTACTCTGATATTTCTCTTTTTCTTCCATTCAATCATGTCTACTGCTCAGAGACTTAATTTTCTTAGCAAGGTTCTTTTCAGAAGAGGTTGCCATTGCCTGCATCATAGGGCTGAGAGAGAGTGACTGAGTCGTGAAAAATCAACAAACAGCAAGGCACAGTCCTGAAGAACAACAATTAGATAATCTTCCACAACGACCCAAGCCAGCACACTGCTATTTATATAAGCAGCTCTAATTGCTGGAGCCCCACCCAAACACAGGTGGCCTCTCTTATCTCCTGTAATATTTCCTCAATTGGTCTCTTCTGTGCATAAGTCTGCGCCTACGTGGGTCTAACACTTCCTCATCCGAATCAACCGAAGATAATGGAGATTGGCTTCCTGGGCTGTGTTCCAAGCCCCCCTCTTCCAAGTCACCCCCACCTTCTTCGTCGTCCGAGGAAACTGCACTACCTGACTCTGTCGGCAATAAAACAGGCCTATGACATGTTGATGTTTCTCCTGCATCCACCTCCACATTCCTTGGGGCAGGAGCTGGGCCAGAGCCAACCACAACACTCACCACTAGCAGGTGGCTACTGGTATGGATGAGGACGCTGCATCAGTAGCAAACAATGAATTGCACATGCAGCTTTGTGTCCCTGGCATGCCCATGCATGCGCCTGAGTGAGAATTTGCTTCTGCATGTGTGTGTGAAAGAGAGACAGATTTTGCTTCCTGGCATGTGCAGAAGCAAAATCTCGCTCAGATGCACTCGCATGCTGGAGACACAAAATTGCGCAAACAATTCACCGATGGCAATGGGAGCAACAACCACAGCCTGATACTCACCATTGGCTTACTAAAACGAAGAGATTTTTTTGTAAAAAGAAACAGAGTTGTAAACCTAATCCTACGTAGCTTCTGCTCTGGCAATCTCACACTACTTAGCAGAGCTTACAAAACTTTTGCCAGACCCATCCTCGAATACAGCTCATCTGTTTGGAACCCATATCGCATCTCAGACATTAACACCCTTGAAAATGTCCAAAGATACTTCACCAGAAGAGCCCTTCACTCCTCCACTCGAAATAGAATACCCTATGAGAGTAGACTTTCAATCCTGGGCCTAGAAAGTTTAGAACTAAGACGCCTTAAACAAGATCTAAGTATTGCCCACAAGATCATATGCTGCAACGTCCTGCCTGTCGGCAACTACTTCAGCTTCAACCACAACAACACAAGAGCACACAACAGATTTAAACTTAATATTAACCGCTCCAAACTTGACTGTAAAAAATATGACTTCAGTAACTGAGTTGTCGAAGCGTGGAACCCATTACCGGACTCCATAGTGTCATCCCCATGCCCCCAACACTTTACCCTTAGATTCTCTACGGTTGACCTATCCAGATTCCTAACAGGTCAGTAAGGGGTGAGTACAAGTGCACTAGAGTGCCTTCTGTCCCCTGTTCTATTGCTCTCCTATATCTCCTATACCTTTCTTCTATTCCTATATCTATTCTTCTATTCTTTCATTGATATGTTCTATACCTATATCTTCTTTTCTATTATTTCTTAGATATATTTTACTATGAGTATCTCCTCTATAACCTTCATCATGTATTTTACTATGTGTATATAGATATATACCCACTAAAACCCTCATTGTGTATTGGACAAAATAAATAAATAAAATAAATAAATAGAAGAGGGGCAGAATGGCAGATAGTGAAACAAAGTGTAGAAATAGAGGTCTTTAAATTTGAAAACTGTAAGACTTGTGGACTCCCAGAATTCTCCAGCCAGCATAGCTATTGAAGTCCACAAGTTTTAAAGTTGCCAAGTTTGAAGACCTCTGATCTAAACCATACAAAATGCCAATTACAGTTTGAGGCAAGAAATGATGAATTGATTTCATTTACCATTGCTGACACTTCCTTGCAACACAAAAGGCACAAAACACCAGATATTTATTTCTTTCAAAACACAAACTGCTAACCTGCTCGGCTTTTGCATTTTCACAGACGAAGGTCTCATAAAACATAACAAACTCTGGGGCGTTGTCATTCACATCCAGGACTTTAATAAATACTGGGACTTGGCTGCTTTCTTTTGGGTTGTCTGTAATAACACAAAGGGAAGGTATTTTAACAGGTGGACAGAGTTTTGCTTGTTTGTGGTGTTGTTGTTTGGGTTTTATTTTTATTTTTCAGAGAGCAAGACATTCATGAAGTGAATTCAAGCAATGAATGATAACATTCTTTTACTGAAAGTAGCAGAAATACCCAGGACTGACAATTTATTGTCTGAGGAATAACAGAAGCAGAATAGACTAGCAGATGAATGGATAGTATATTATTTACTGCACCTAAGTGTGACATGGCATACAATCCTGTCCTTCGAAGAATGAGAGTGCTTAAGGCTGCTCCTTGAGATAGCTGCCTCATTCTTTATAATAATATGACTGGTTCAAATTCCATCTTATGATTTCCCTTTCCCTTCCATCTGTATAATTCTCTCATATGATGCCACCAAAGAGATTGCCACAAATCTATATGATTCCTTTTCACACTGTCTTCCCCTCATCTATATTACTTCTATTGCTACTACAAATGAAAAAGAAAAAAAGGAAGGAAGGAAGAGAAAGAAAGAAAGAAAGAAAGAAAGAAAGAAAGAAAGAAAATGAAATATTAAAGAAGAGCCCTTCTTCTTTAATTCTTGAGAATGCTACAATTTGCACATATGCAGTTGATTAATATAAACAGAGAAAGTGGGAATGTGAGTCAGTGATCACCAAAGGTTTAAGGAGATGGTGCCAGTGGGGGAGGATTTACTATTAGAATTTTCATAGAAACATAGAAGATCGACAGAAGAAAAAGACCTCATGGTCCATCTAGTCTGCCCTTTTCTGTATTTTATCTTAGTATGGATATATATATTTATCCCAGGCATGTTTAAATTCAGTTACTGTGGATTTACCAACCACGTCTGCTGGAAGTTTGTTCCAAGTATCTACTACTCTTTCAGTAAAATAATATTTTCTCATGTTGCTTCTGATCTTTCCTGCAACTAACTTCAGATTGTGCCCCCTTGTTATTATGTTCACTTTCCTATTAAAAACACTTCCCTCCTGAACCTTATTTAACCCTTTAACATATATAAATGTTTTGATCATGCACCCCCTTTTCCTTCTGTCCTTTTGGATTTGAGTAAAATTGAAAGACAAACTTTCAATTTTACATTCCCTGCTTTTATACTTCTTATCTGTGCTAACATAAACAGAGATCTGACGTGCTGTTGCTTGCAACTCTTTTTCCAAAGATGAACTTCAAAGGAAGCATTGATATAATATTCACTTTATAGTAGGCAGGTTAATCTTTTCTCTTCATCATAGGCAATCCAAAATGCTTTGGTCCACTTTATTATAATGAAATTTTAGTCTTTCATTTCCATATCAGTTTTCTTTATTTTTAGTCTTGGCCTTATAACTTATCTGAATCTTAACAGAAGTCTTGTTGGAAATACGTTTTCCGGGAAGCTACAGTGCCTCTTAAAGGCAAAATTCCTAACTTTAGCTCCATTTTCTCATTCACCTTAGCAATAGTGATTGCAAACAGTATTTAGACTTATATACCACTTCATAGTGCTTTACAGCCCCCTCTAAGCAGTTTCCAGAATCAGTATATTTCCCCCCAACAATTTAGGTCCTCATTTTACATTCCTCGGAAGGATGGAATGCTGAGTCAATCTTCAACAGGTCAAGCTTGAACTCTTGCTGTGGGCAGAGTTAGCCTGCAATACTGCATTCTAACCACTGTGGCACTACAACTCTTTTCTTGCCCCAATTCCTATTTTTAATAGACAAATTTGAATATGACATGCTGTAGACATTTTCTATTGCAATTCCTAGTAATTTTACCTAAAATGTGTTGTGGTTCAGTCTGAGGCTGCTCAGGGACCGGCTGTGTCTCTGCTGGCTCCATGTCCGGAGGAAGATGACAGTGAAGAGGAGGGGGCTGAGCAGTCAGACGGGGGAGAGGAAAGTCAGGAATGGGACGAAGGAGAACAGCATGAGAGCCCCTGGGGGGGGGGCTCTCCCCAGCCAGTAGCTTGGAGTCATTAGGTGATGAAGCTCAAGACATCATTGACATGCGACAGAGACGGTCAGATCAAAGAAAGGAGCAATTAAAGAAGTATTATCAGCACTGAATTAGGAACAGCTGGGCTTGGGTGTGGTCCTCCTTAGCAGGGTTTAAAAGGCAGGCAAGCCCTTGAAGCTATGTGGAGTGTTATCCGTTGGAGTTACGGTGACCTGCTTTGTTCTTGACGTCTCTGTTCCTGGCTTGTGGCCCAGCAGTTTGGAAGACTTGTGGGAGGTGTAGGTCTGCTATCTACAGTCTTGGCAGTAAAAATCCTGTCTTGCTGCATGGACTATTGCCTTCGTGGATATATTTGAAGATACAGCATTTTCCTGTTTGTAAGGACATTTTCTGTTACCTGTGTTTTTCTTGAATTTTATAAACTGCCTTTGCCTTTTACCGGTGTGTCTGGATTCTCTTTTTGGGTTGGTTTTGGCTTCCGGAGTGACCCAGACAGAACAAAATGTAGAAATGTAAAAAAGGGGCATGCCTAAGTGCACCAGAGTACCTTCCGTCCCCTGTCCTAATGTTTCTCTTGTACTTTTACTAGTATATTATTATATCTTTGTATATCACCAATGTGTACTCGACAAAACAAATAAATAAAAATAAAATAAAATAAATACTTATTGCATTCAGCTCACTTATCATACTGGCTTAATTTAAGTACTTTATCATGAAGTGCTCCTCGCAGAGAAACACATAGTAAGAACAGGCAGCTAGGAAAGCAAAAGGAATTTTGTGGAGAAAAGGAATATACTGCCATTTACTCCTTACTACCCACATTAATTATTACAGTGGGTTTTGTTGCTATTGCAATGTATGATTGTTATTATTTGTAAGTGATGAATATATTTTATGTGTAGTTACCTTTAATGGGCACATTGTATTTGAGCTATAAAATCTGGGGGGGGGACGGACAGTAGCAATAAAGAGATAAACATATCTCTGTTTAACTGTCATCTCATCATCCTCTAGAATTTTGTAGCCCAGATATAATCGCTTTATGTTATATAGGAAAAAAGAAGATGGCTTAATTTACTTCAATGCCACATTTATCTTCAGTTGCTCTGATCCTATGAACCATGGAGACTTATAATTGTGCCATAATGAATATGTTATTTTTTCATGTACCACGAGGCTCTGCTTTTCATCAAATGTACTCTTCGATATGTTCATAAAAGACTTAGATGAGGGAACAGAAGGAGAACTCATCAAATCTGCAGATGACACTAAGCTGGCAGGAACCCCAGAAGACAGGCTCAGGATTTTAAAAAAACAACAACCTTGAACAATGGCCCTATTCAACAGCATGACATTTAATGTGGAGAAAAGGAAGGTTTTACATCTAGACAGGAAAAAAAACAGGGGTAGGTTCCTCCCAGTTCGGAACAATTTGCCTGAACAAAAAGTACCTCGCTGGTGATGTCACAATGATGTTATAGAACTGGTTTGGTCGGTGCAGGTCTGTGGGTGCCACCATCTTTTTTTGAATTTTTGTTTAAATTTAATATATATATATATTAAATTCAGTGAGGGTATGGCTAGCTGATGAGGCCAAAATAAGGCCGAAATAGATCTATCATAGTCTCCCTTAATTTTCAAATTCAGCAAAAAAACATGTGACACATACAGATAGAATTGTCGACTATCAATAAAATTAACTGCCTTGGAAATGGCCCTGGGTTGGGCTGAGAGGCAAAAAAGGAGCTGTGATGTTCCTTCAATACATCAGGGTGATTTGACACAAAAATGTGAAACCCTTCCCTGGTGCAGAGCTGAAGGAATTGGATACTGTAGCCTAGAGGTTAATTCTCTGCCTTACAAGGCAAAGGTTGCAGGTTCAAGTCCAAGAGAGGGTATGGCTAGCTGATGAGGCCAAAATAAGGCTGAAATAGATCTATTCTAGTCTCCCTTAATTTTCAAATTCAGCAAAAAAACATGTGACAAATAATTCTTCTGGGCATATGCAGAAGCCAAGTTTCTGGCAGTATGCATGAAATCACCATCTTGTTTTGGCTTTTGTAAAAAAAATGATCCTTTTTAAAAATTACTTTTTTTCCCCTTCTGGACATATGCAGAAGCCGACTTTCCAGCACTGCACCTGCCCATGCCTTCTGAGGCGCACCCACACAGCGTGGGAGGAAGCAAACTGGCAGAAAGGTAAGTTAGAACCCACCCCTGGAAAAAACAAATAGTCCACTTACAGATTAGGTGAAACCTGGCTCAAAGCTGTGAGAGTAACTGTGAGAGGGACCTTGGAGTCCTAGTGGATGATCCCTTAAACATGAACCAGCGGCGTCCAGCAGCTTCCAAAAAAACTAATACAATGCTTGGTTGTATAAAGAAAGGTACAGAATCAAAATAATGTGATAGATCAGTACCGCTTTATAAACCTTTGGCAAGACCGCACCTGGATTACTGCATCCAGGTGTATGGTTTGATTGGCTTGTGTGATTATTTTATTATAAGGGTTTTAAACTGTATTTTTTTAATAATTGGATTTGTACACTGTTGTTGTGAACAGTGTTGTTGTGAACTGCCCCAAGTCTTCGGAGAGGGGTGGGATACAAATCTAATAAATTATTATCATCATCATCATCATCATCATCATCATCATCATCATCATCATCATCCTATTTTGGTCACCACATTACAAAAGAGATGTTGATACTTCGGGAAAAATGCAAAGAAGAGCAATTAAGATGATTAAGGGCCAGGAAACAAAAACATCTGAAAAACAGTTGCAGGAATTGGGTATGGCCAATCTAGAGAAAAGAAGGACTAAGGGTGACATGATAGCAGTGTTCCAGTATTTGAGGGGCTGCCATGAAGAAGTGGGGGTCAACCTATTTTCCAAAGCACCAGAAGGCAAGTCAAGAAACAATGGATGGAAATTAATCAAGGAGAGAAGCAACTTGAAATTAAGGAGAAATCTCCTAACAGTGAGGACAATTAACCAGTGAAACAACTTGCCTTCAGAAATTGTAGGTGCTTCATCACTGGAGGTTTTAAAGAAAAGACTGTATAGCCATCTATCTGAAATGGTATAGGCTCTCCTACTTGAGTAGGATTGGACTAGAACACCTCCAAGGCAGAGGAGGGTTCCTATCAGTTCTAACCAGTTCTTTACAACAGTTAGTAAACTGGCGATGACATCACTGACTGGTTCTTTTGGTGTCTCTGTGGGGACCGCCATCTTGGATTTTGCAAAATTTCAAAATTTTGCTTCTGTGCATGCACAGGAGTTATTTTTTGATTGCTGCGGGGGTTACGTGCAAAGCATGGCGTGACCCTGAGCAAACCGGCAGCAAAAGGATCCAGAATCCACCCCAGTTCCAAGGCCCCTTCCAGCTCTATTCTGATTGATAGTTTGAATTGTCATTATTGTAAAATATCTCTCCTTCCTCCATCACTTTCCCTTGGACAAAACTGGACATAGTAAAGGATGATACATGCTGCTGACATTTTCAAAGACGACAAAAATAAACATTTTGCTTTCACTGCAATCTAATAGCCCTGAGGCTAGCTCTTGAAGCATAACTACTTGAAAGTTAGTCCCATCAATAACAA